>NW_026882686.1:0-42267 GCF_032173495.1 Musca vetustissima
TGGTTTTTGCAAAACTATTTTTATTCGAATTTTAGTGATTTTTCCAAAATCGACACAGGTATTTTGTCTGAAAAAAATTTAAATTTCGAAATTAAATATTCCAAATTGCATACAATAGACAAGAAATCAAATTTATTAAATTTTACAATTCAAAATGTCTTTAAATTACAAATATATATTTATTTCTATAACGTCCCCAAGGGGAACACTATGACTAATGTTATGCAAACAGGACATAAACTACGTCACGGTACTGACATATCTGATATCACGTGGAGGTTGCAACATTTACATCTGTACGAAAAAAAAAACATGTTAACATCCTTTCTTGTCATTTCACTCCTCCCACTTTATCAACATACCCTAACAATATCAATGAACAGTAACAGCATTGCTGTACAAAAATACATCCGTCTATTTATACGAATGCAGATAAAGACTTAGGAGTGCACCTCAACGTCAACAATAACAACAACAGAAATATAAACTATGTTTAAAACAAATCGGATGTAAAGAAACTCTGATAGCTACAACAGAATCCTTGACAACAATATTTCCCCCCAGTGGCACTAAAGTGAACAAAATAAAACGCCATAAAACGGAAATACTCCCGCACACACGAGTGAGCAAGCAAACACCTACATTCACGTGTAAGCTTAACAGAAATTCGGAATGAAATTGGAAAGCAGGGACCAAGCTTGTTAACATTTACTTAAATAAAATCAGTAAAGCTTTAAATAATGCTAATTAAACGTTTTCGGCGGGTTTTAAACCGATAAATCGCAAATTTGAAAATCAAAGTGGGGTGTCATTTTTCGCAAAATTCAGTGTAAAAATAAAATCTGAAAAACTGATTCGCCGAAATCAATCATGTGATTCAATAGATGGCGCTATCCGGGTGTCATTGCCAGTGTTACCAACCTTATATAAAATAAACATGCAACAATTGATTCAAAGCATACTTTCAGGCGTCTGTTCAATAACTCCCCCAAAGAAAACAAAGAAATTTGATTTATTGATTTTATTTTAAATCAAAATAATATAATTAAAATTATAATATTAGGCAGCTGCAAGTAAAAACAAATCCGAACGAATTTATAAGCAAACGAAATCAATAATTCTGCCAGGATCTGAAAAGAAGAATTAAAAACGAATATTAATACATATATAAGAAATTATTCATATTAGAACTTTTTTCTGATCTTTTTTTCTAATATTGGAAAAATATAACATAATCGAGGTAAAGGGTTCGGACAATAAAAGTTGGCGTATTGTTGCAAAAGATGATAGGGGAGACTGGGGCACATTCGGCAATGGCGTTTTCGATATGAAGCTCTCATTGTACATAACTAACTTTGATCCATAGGTATTGAATATCGAAATAAATAACTATCGCAAAGTTTCAAATGTCTAGCTAATAAACTTATTTAGATGCACCGGTTTTTGTATTTTTACAAATGTTTTGTAATATTTCCATTTCATGATAGTAGCACCTTCTTGCCCGATTTAAGGTCAACGGCACCTCTTCCTTACACTGACATATCTTCCGAATATTACTAATATTCAGTACAGTCCTTATACTTGTCTAGATTCCCTTCACCGTGGATTGTGTTGTGATGTTCGGCTTATAATTGTGGCTATAGATCAGCTTGAAAAATAAAAAAAAAAAATTAGGTCCACTTCATCCCAAAATTATTATCAGATCATCACCGAACATTTCAAAACGATAAGCGCTATATTTCCGCCCTCCAGTGTATAATATCTGAATAAATATTTACATTTAACTCCCACAACCAAGTACATACATCAATATAATTGATATCGATTTTAAGGCCAAGTATTCCTCAAGATTATACTATCAACTTACACATTTTGTAATTTCTCACACAAAAGTCAGGGTCCATTTGACCCGCTAAATATTGACCGATCTTTATCAAAAAATCAATGCTTATTCGTTGCCCCGATTCTCTTCTCCACGTAAAAATTCGCAATTGGGTCATAATAAAAAATGTTTGATCCACTTCATTCCCTAAATATTAACCGTTCTTTACCAAAAACAATAGGGGTCTTCATTGGCCAGAACCCATCCTACATGCAAAATTTCGTGAAAATTGGTCTATAACTGTGGGCTGTATCGTGTTTACAAATTATAATGGACAGACGGACGGACGATAGGAAGGACACACATTTCTAGATCGATTCAGCTAGTCGAGATATGACTATCGGTATACTAAAGGTGGGTCTAGGACCAATATTTCGCGGCTTTACAAACTCTTGGGACTGCACAAATATTTTATACCCTGTCAACATAGTTGTGTAGGGTATACAAAGTCACACCAAATCGACTTAAAATATATACCCACAATTAGCCATAAGGATTAGGTTTTAAAACATGGCCGATCAATAAAATTATTTGATATTATTCCCTCAACCTTATGGGTAATGTGGGTATATACACGTTGTAATGGAAAAAAAGGTGAGTGAAAATTAATTTTGTAATATTAGATTGGGGAAAATTAAATCCATTATTTTCTGGTGTAAATGGTTTAAAACAGTTTTATGATTGATTTTTAGCTTCTGGGCGATGTTAAGACTGTTAACATGCCGGTCAACTTCGATCATTTCTCCGATTTTATCGACATATTCGACCACCTAGGCCTGCCTCTTTAATATCCTGAACGGAATCTGCGAAACCAAAATTGCTCATAATTGACGGTTACAGTATCGGAACCATAAATACAATTTTAGCCGCATGTCACCCTTCCAATGAGCATAAATCTGAAACTGTTTGATCAATACTTGACGAGAAATCTATCAGTACAGCCATCTGCCGAAAAAATAATGAATTTCTTTTTCCCCAACCTAATACCATATTTTTTGATTTAATTCGAATATACACTGATTCAAGAATGTCCCTACAAAATTGCAAGTGAAAATCTCAAGAACTCTTGAAGATATAGCCGATTTATTGTGTCAGCATCAAGTGACGGCTAAAGGGCTTCCCAAACTTTAAATGCGTTTTCTCTTTTGCGAATGGCGGGCACGATAACTCAAAAACTAATAACCCAATCGATTCCAAATATTTACACGTTTCTCTGTGAGTGTATATCTATCGTATGAACTAGGATAAAGCCAATCGGTGAAGATCTTCCTTATTTTTTAACTTGGTTTTTGGTCAAAAATCGGCGATTTTCCAAAAATATTTTTTCAAAGGTCCGCCATATTGTTAATTTTAGAGCGAAGTCAATAATCCTAGTTCATACGAGAGCCAGACATCTACTCTTTCTAACACCGTTGGAATTTTCGGATTCCGATGTTCCAGTGAGGAGTTATCATGCCCGCCATCAAAAATAAGGACTTTTCTTTAATTACAAAAAACAACAACAAAGCAATAACAAAATTTTTTTGTAAATTATTGTTCTTCTTTTATAAATCTTCAAATATATGTGTGCAAAGTTACAAACCTTAACAAGCATTGGTATTGATTTACCAGTCCATTGAAAATCTTGAAAAATTAAAATCGAGAATGGGTGGGATTCCCTTAAATCACCTTACAAACGAATTATGCTAGGCTTGTTGTAAACAGCATTATTCTATTGAAAGTAGACATCATTGTTGCGTTCTGCAATTTAACATCAAATGAGAACAACAGTTTCAGCAAATACATCTCTTCCACTCTCTCTCGCATTTAATGTTGCACGGGTGATATTATTCATTCATATGTACTTGAGAGCAATGGAAATTATAACGGGGTCCTTTTGGCAAATGTAGGTGACTTCAATTCCATCTGCAATCTGCAACAACGTATCACCAACTAATGACGTCACAAATGCTGTTTATGCTATATTTTTTATTTTGTTATCGTTTCTTTTTTCTTGCTGATGCATTTATTTTGGGGTGTTTCATATCGCTCTGTGGTATGAGTATGTCTACTGATACAGCAACAATAGCCCCAGAAATATTGAGTGTCAACAACAGCATTAGATAGTAGTACTACCGACAACTATACCACTTGCCTGGCATGGACCAAAGTGACCTTAGTATTGTATAATGTGTGCACGTGAGTATGTATGTACATATATACTAAGTGCAATCAATGTAGTGTGTCAGTAGGTTTGTATGCAGATAATTTTTTAAATCGCGTTTCTGTGTTTTTAGTATAACAACCCACCCGCTCGTAATCAAAGGTCCAAAAAGCAAACATTTCCCAAAAATATATTCCATGGAATGCTACATGAACAGAAGTGGAGGGTATAAAATATATATGTATAGTTGAGTATGTATGTATGTAGCTGTGATGCTAATAATGATGACAATGATTACATTTATTGGCATTGACCCACTTAAATTTCCCAAAAAATAAACTCGTAACAACATTTATTTTCTGTTTTCAACTAATTAGGATATTTAAGTTGGTAAAATTGCAGTTTTAAAATGTACATAAGATTTCAATCGGCAACAGTTGATATCAAAAGATATAATTGTAATTACGCTACATGTAGCAATATTTATCACCTGAAGACTATTTTCAGTATTTTGGTATAGGTCCAACATAGGTCAACAAAAGATTTTGTTTAAATACAAATGGGGTCCTCGAATAGCAACTGAAAAAATTTGAATGTCATAAATCATAAATTAAACGAAAATGTTCTGAATAAAATTCGTAGAAGGAGTAGACTTTCAAATAGATAATACAATTTCAACCAAAATATATCTACCTGTTTGGGAACAATTATATTGGAAGATTGCATGGAAACTTTAGGCCCTTAGAAATATAAATTGATTTTTATTTGTCCACATTCTCTCTTTAGGCCCTTGGAAATATAAATTTATTTTTATTTGTCCACATTCTCTCCAATCGAATAGAATGATTTTAACCAATATGAACTCGGGGGAAAAGATTATGTCTAGATTTATAGATTTTAAAATTTTTTGAGAAAGATACCAGAAAGTGGGGGCATATATACCCCATGATTCGCCCCGATGTAGATTTGATACCACTTTTGGATCAAACCACATACTCCAATCAAAGATTTAACATTTTTCAAAATTTTGATCAATTTCGAACATGAATTAGATTTGGAAAATATATTCAAAACCTAAATTGCTATTCGTTGATCCGATTCCCCTCCTATGTAAGATTTTCAGATGTTCAGGACCATTGATCTTAAGGTCATGAAAAACGTGTTGTATTTGTTCTTTGATGAAATTAAACTGAGGGTTAAAATAGGTACAAATATTACGACGTGCAACATTTGGGTAGTCAACATGCATAATCTTAGATTTAGAATTATCTCACATGCTGACCCATTCTAGGAGAGCTAACAGAAGGAATTCGCATTATATTACATATATAGTTTTCAATATCAATATTTGGGCGAATATGAGTGGACCATGATAAATTTTCGTAATATCAATGATAAATTCGATATTTCAATGATAAATTTTCGTAATATCAAAGTTTATACATATATCCTCATTAGATAGCACTTCGAAATCTTTGTAGGAATCTTATAAAGTATAATATAAATATGCATGTCCACCTGATCGTCAGTAGAATTCAATCACATAATTCAATATAGAGCTTTAAAATTTTGGCACATTTGATTTTTGGTGCAGAAAAGCGTCCACGTTATGGTATAGCCCTTATATAGCGGTACCTATTTTTTATACTCTTCATCACACTGTGGTACAGGGTATTATGTCTCTGTGCATGTGTTTGTAACAGGCAAAAGGAAATGAGATAGACACATGGTTCCTTTTGAGAATATGCATAGAATTACTTTTTAAGTCGATTTATGCATGTCCGTCTGTCTGTCCATGTTAAATTGTAAATAAAGTACAGAATTGGATGAAATTTGGCACAGCTTATTTGGCCCAAGGACGAACCCTATTGAAATTGGGAACAATCGGTTCAGATTTAGATATAGCTCCCATATATATATATATATATTCGTGCGATTTTATGTAAATGGTACATTAAAGTCCATATATATCCCTCGATTTGCACGAAATTTGGCACAGCGAACTTAATCATGTCTAGAACGATATGTGTTAAATTTTGTGAAAATCGGTTCAGATTTAGATATAGCTCCCATATATATTTTCGTCCGATTTTATATAAATGGTGCACCAAAGTCCCTATATATCCTTCGATTTGCACGAAATTTGGCATAGCGTACTGAATTGAATCTAGAATGATGTGTGGTAAGTTTCAGGAAAATCGGTTCAGATTTCAGTATAGCTCCCACATATACGTATATATTCGTCCGATTTTACATAAATGGTGCACCAAGCTCCTAATGTTTGTCCGATTAACACGAAATATTGCACAACGTATCAAATTGAGACTTGAATGACGTTATTGGGATTTGTTGAAATTGGTGCAGATGCAGCCATAGCTTCCATATGTGTTTCGAAGTTCGGCTATAAATCATTTTCTATAAATTTGTCCCATGGTACGGAGACGATTTTAAATCTGCCCGAATGAAATTAAATTTAGATATGAGTATGTTTCTTCGTGGTAACATTGACATGCAATTGTAAGGATATATATACCCAAAGTGATGAAAGGTATCATATAGTCGGCCCATTCCGACTTTACTAGTTTCCTTACTGGTTTGGTTTCTTTGTTGGATAAATAACTTATTCGCAGAAAATTCTGAAAATGGGTCTATGTTTTCACATAGATTCCACGTAAAGGTGTTCTAGTGGGTAAAACACTTTTTTTGCAGAAATGGTTCCGCTTCATTATACTCTACACAACTATGTTGTCAGGGTATTATAGCTTTGTGCAGTCCCAAAAGTTTGTAACGCCGCGAAATATTGGTCCTTCACCCACTTTTAAGTGTACCGATCGTCATACCTCGACTAGCTGAGTCGATCTAGACATGTGTGTCCGTCCGTCCATTATAATTTGTAAACACGATACAGGCCACAGTTATGGACCAATCTTCACGAAATTTTGCATGTAGAATGGGTTCTGGCCAATGAAGACCCCTATTGTTTTTGATAAAGATCGGTTAATATTTAGGGGATGAAATGGACCAAATACTAATATTTTTTCGGTTTTTTTGGTCGCTCCAGAGGCCGCAGTTATGGTCCGAACATCGTGAAATTTTACATGGAGAAGGGGATCGGGCCTAAGAATAAGCATGCCTGTTTCGATAAAGATCGGTCAATATTTAGCGGGTCAAATGGACCCTGACTTTTGTGTGAAAAATTACAAACATTTTATTCTGGGGCGTATATACTTGCTCCTGAAGGACATAGACCCGAGAAGTTGATATTTTATCCAAGAGGAGTGGTTGACCTTTAAATTAAAACCAATTATATTGTTGTATGTGCTCTGATGTGGAAGTTACACCTAAATATTTACAGGTATCTCCGTATTCGTATATTATTTAGTAACCCATTATCACTCTAGAGAGCGGAACTATAGCGCTGATCGCTTTGAAATGTTCCAGTTATGGTCAAGGACAACGCCTATAATTTTCGGAGATGATCAGATAATAATTTTGGAATGAAGTGGACCGAAAACTTAATTTTTTGAGTTATTTTCGAGTCGATCTATAGACCACAAATTAAAGCCGAACATCACAACACAACCTACTGTGAAGGGAATCTGGACAATAGCTCGTAATATCCGGAAAATATGTCAGTGTGAGGAAGAGGTGCTGTTTACTTCTAATCGGGCAAGAGGGTGCAAATATCACGAAATATTGGCCAAGGCTCGGAATAAACATCCGCAGAAAATTTGAGTTCCGTGGTAGTTGTGTAGGGTATCATATGGTCGGCCCCGTCCGACTATACTGCTCCGCTCACTGGTTTTCAATATGTGGAAGTTTCTAGCCGAATTTTCCAACCCAAGTGTCTGCAATTTGATACTTAATTTTCTCAAAGGATATGCAATAATTTCATTGGGTGTCAAATCTCACTACCAAAAATTATTAATGTCGATCCCGGTTTTAGTATAGCCCCCACATAACTGTAACCCCACTTCTTGATATTTTGAGAATTTCAAGCATATTTTTCAGCCGTCACTCGTTATTTTCGGTATGTTTAAGGTTCTTTTTTCCTGGAATGCCCAACCCATGGTGGAGGGTGTAGAAAGTTCGCCCAGGACGACATTTTTACTTGTTTATATTTTCAATGTCTACTAATAAGAGACTTTTGTCCAGTTTTCCTTTTCTCCGAGGATATGCAATCCTCTTGTAAAAACTACAATGTAGGTTCTGTTGAATGTCCATCCATAAAGTATTAAAGATTTGGTCATAAATTGAAATTTAGCTCTGTATGTGCACATGTGCAATGTGCACATTTCAATTAAATGTTCTTTGCTATAAATTTCCGACTAAATTATTTCTCTAAGTGTTGTTGTTTTTTTAAACTATGTATATTACAAAAATTAACAAGGTACCTGAAATATAACATTCAAGATGACTCCGAAAAGCATTGTTGCATGTAATATATTACAAAAACTACACTTGTTGTAATGCAAACGCATGCGCTTATGCCTTATAGTAAAATCCTGTTAACAACATTTGAAAAGAGAGAAAGAAGAGAATCAAAGAATTCTCACGCAAACAATCACACACACACACCTTATTGTGAAAAACAACAACCTGTGAAACTATGTCAACATTGACGATGAAAACTAGAGACATGTCGTTGTTGGGCACAAGCAGAGAGAGAGAGAAACAGAGAGAGATAACATAAAGGGGGGAAAAGCTTTTCATTGCCAGGGAAAATGCTAACAACAAAAACGCACATACACACTCGTTTATTCCGAATATCTCATCAATGAACTGGAGAAGCCAAGGCATGTTTGCAGGCCAAACAACAGTTTTTTCTTCAGTTGCTGTTAAGATTCTATGCGGTAAAGTTGGTCAAAAGTGCCTAACGAGTGCGTGCGGTTATCATCATCAGCCATTCATCAGTGGTGATGTTTGAGAGTGTGTTTGGAAAAATAAATAAAAAATGGATTGGGAATTAGCAGAGAAATAACCCTGCAAAGAAAACGGAAAGCCATGAAAAGAAGAAATTAGTTACTTGAAAAATATATAATTCTGAAAATTTAAAATATATAAATAAATAAAACCATCAAAAATTCTAATTACGGAAAAAAGTGAAACAAATTTTGCAGAAGAAAGTGAAGAAAATTAATAACCCAAGAAAACAAAGAAACAAAATTGCCAAGAAAAAAAAACAAATTTGGGAATACAACAAAAAAGGTGCTTATTATTTTTAAGTTAAGCGTTGCAGACAAAACAAAAAAACAAATTTTTTTGTGACATATTATATTTTGTTATTGTTTTTCTTTGTCGCCAATATTTTTATTTTTCATACTACACGCACTAACAAAAATATGAAAAAATAATTAAAAAGAAAATTTATAATCACAACAATGTGACATGAGAAGTACTGAGAAGACGAAAGAAAAAAAAACAACAAATACCAAAGCCAAGACGGACGCCAACACCCACCCAGCCAGACGCCAAACAAAATTGACAGAAAAAAAGAAAAACAACACAACAAGAACGAGAGAAGCACACGCAAAAGAAATACCCAAAAAGTCCTCAACAAAACGAAATTGAAACAACAATGTAAAGCTAGGCGTAAGGAAATATCAAACTGGAAGCCAAAATGAAAAAAAAGAAATGGCAACAACAACAACTAGTCTAGGCAGACAAAATATGTCATTACAATAACAACAAACCAAATTAAAGATATACTATAACTATATCTTGTTCTTCTTATTCTTCATTTTCTTCATATTGAAAAATAACAAAAATATAATAATAACAATAATTGTCAACAATATCCATATTTTTGTTGTTGTTGTCTGTTAAGGGATTTTTGGTTGTGTTGATTTTGTTGCACAGAGGTAGCAAAATTATGGCAGAACGTGCGCATGTGGGTGCTGCCTATCGTTGGCCCCCTGTTTTATTTTTCTATTGTTTAACACGATGAGCAGCTACTAGCACGTGAAACCACCCCCTAACAAACAAATAAATAAATCCAACTACAAATAATTCTCTGTACTCTCCAAATAATATTGAACTCCGAACAAGTTAACAGCATAATACTTTGTTGTATTTGATAATACAACAATATAATGAAAAAGGAATGATGTTAAATATTTCATTATTCAAATATTGTATGAATATAGATTTTGTTGTGGAATATATTTCAATATTAAACAAGTAAAACGTCGTTAAGTTCGGCCGGTCACAACATTTTGAAAATTCCTTAAATCTGTCCAGACCTTTATATGGGGATTATGTTATTGTATTCTGTGGTAGTAGATTATACATGTACTGAAACAATAATATTTCAAAAATTAAGCAGGGCATTTATATGGATGCTATTTAAAAATCCACGCCTATAGGTCTCTTCGGGGATATTTAAAAATCTATAAAAAAAAAAATACGCCTATTTGTCTCATCGGGGATATTTAAAAATCTATAAAAAGTCCTCGCCTATTGGGCTCTTCGGGGATATTTAAAAATCTATAAAAAGTCCACGCCTATTGGTCTCTTCGGGGATATTTAAAAATATATAAAAAAATCACGCCTATTGGTCTCATAGGGGATAATTAAAAATCTTTAAAAAATCCACGCCTATTGGTCTCTTCGGGGACATTTAAAAATGTTTAAAAAATCCACAGCTATTGGCCTCCATGGGTGCATCTAAAAATCGTTAAAAAATCTACGCCTATTGTCGTTTAAGATGCCATTTAAAAATCTTTAAAAAATCCACGACTATTGGCCTCTTCGGGGACATTAAAAATCTTTAAAAAATTTACGCCTATTGCCGTTTAAGATGTCATTTAAAAAACTTAAAAAAATACGCCTATTTTCCTTTAAGATGTCTTTAAAAAATTCACGCTTATTAGTCTCTTTGGGGACATTTAAAAATGTTTAAAAAATGGGTACATCTAAAAAATGGGTGCATCGAAAAAATCTTTAAAAAATTACGCCTATTGTCATTTAAGATGCCAAATGATAGCCAATTCCATGAGAAAATTCGGATAAAAATGGGGTGCTACCCGTATATTGAGGCTTTGTAGAAACAAGGAACTATATTGTGTATTTGTATGTCAGCCTTCAAGAACATTCAAAATCCCGAAAATTGGTCGGTACTGTTATATAGGAGCTAAATCAAAACATAAATTTCAGTCTATTCGGTGCAAAAACATGTTCAAACCCCCCTAAGTACTAATTAATGGGTGGTACAAATACATGGGGTCTAGCATTATGTGTAGGCTATCCTAAAATTTGACCGATATCGATCATTTTTGTAGGGAAATTTTCTATCCGGTGAGAAAGCGAAAAACCAAACTACTGCTGGTTATGTTGAATAGGTCAGATCTTCGCCTTAATCAATACCAAAAATATACTTATTGGCACTCGTATTGGAGTCACCACATTGTACATTGTATGTGAATATGTTTTTTTGCCTTTGAGAAATGTAATTTCAAAATTCCTTCGATGCCTTCAGTTGTGAGACGAGGAGAAAATTAACGGGAAAAGTCCGGAAAATACGGTGGTTGAGTCATGATAACATTTTTGTTCTTGGTCAAAAACTCCAGTAAAAACCCAAAACAGACAAATAGATCGACCGCGTGTGTATTTGATGACGAAGTAAATTCAACGTGAAATGAAAAAAGTATACCCTATTTACGCGAAGAAAATTAAAACAATTCCAATATATTATATAAATTTAGTAGTGTTGGCGGTTTATTCTACAAATTTTATAGCAATACTAAGTGAATTCTTGAGAACAAAAATTCTTAAATACAAATCAAATAACCATCAACTTACTAGCCGCCTTTCATAAAATATTTAAATCTGAAAAGGTTAAAAAGTCTAATTAATAAATCAATTTTTCAATTTTCGAAAATACAAAAATAACAATCAATGTCTATGAGGGGGTTGTTATATCGATTGAAGGTGTTAATATTGATTACATTGTATACTCTTTGAGTGTATTTCTATCATCATCGTCGTCGCTGTCGTCGTCGTTCAGGTCATCATCATGACAATATGTCAACAAATAACCAAACAACCATCGTCGAGCGGTTATCTGTTAGCTTACTTAGTTCCAATGTCATAAAAAAATGGTCAGGTGTAGTTGGTCACATGTATTGAAAGGGATGGCTAACTGTTGTCATGATTAATATTATTCGAAGGAAGATTAAGGGGTTAGGGCGTATAAGATGCATTGGGAATGGCGGGGGAGATTGATCTGGGGTGCTTTCAATTTCAGTATTAGTATCCAAAAATTCGATACGATAATACATTATTTAAAGGACGTCAATTATCAAAAGGTAATATTTGAACAACGCGGGATCCAGAGATCTAAACAAATCACTGGCAAAGGAGAATCACTTAGGTACACACAAATGATTTTGGTTATACATTCCTTTTATTTGCGAATTTGCAATACCCATTTCCTATACCCCATCAATAACCCTCAATCCAAATTTCAGAGTACAAATGGTACCACATTTTGTACTTTTTAGTACTTCTCGTGCCGTTGTAGTACGAATCTCCAAAACCCCAACCTTATCTGTCATCTTTGGACTAAGAATGACCCTCACTCAAAATTTCAAGATTCTAGCTTCAGCCGTTTGGTATGCGCTTTGATGAATCGTTAAGTCAGTCAATCAATAACTTTACTCCTTTATTAGTATGATATGAGCCAATTAGGCTGAAAACCGTGCCTTAAATGCCATTAAATAGAGGCTACGCCAAAAAAAATCCTAATACTAATAACACTGTGACACATTTTCAGCTTGGAAATCTTTAACCAATCGGGACCGCCAAAATCTGAAAGCATATGATGGTCACCACACTGTGGTACAGTGTATTATGTCTCTGTACATATGTTTGTAACAGGCAAAAAAAAAAAACGAAATAGACACATGGTTCCTTTAGAGAATATGCATAGAATCACTTTTTAAGTCGATTTTTGCATGCCCGTCTGCCTGTCTGTCCATTTTAAATTGTGAAGAAAGTACAAGTCGCATTTTTGATTCGAATTGGATGAAACTTGGCACAACTCCTTTATTTGGCCCAAGGACGAACCCTATTGAAATTGGGAAAAATCGGTTCAGATTTAGATATAGCTTCCATATATATTTCGTCATATGTATTTCGTCCACTAAATTTGGCATTGCGTACTGAATAAGGTCTAGAATGATGTGTGTTAAGTTTCGTGGAAATCGGTTCAGATTTAGATATAACTCCTATATAAATATTTGCGCCCGATTTTAGATAAATAGTACTCCAAAGTCCCCATATATTCTTCGACTTCCACGAAATTTGGCATAGCGTACTGAATTAAGCCTAGAATGATGTGTGCTAAGATTCGTGAAAATCGGTTCAGATTTACATATAGCTCTCATATATATATTTGCCTCCGATTTAATGTAAATGATGCACCAAAGTCAATATATATCTTTCGATTTGCACGACATTTGGCACAGCGTATTGAAGTCTGAAATATTGTGTGTTAAGTTTCGTGAGAATTGGTCTGGATTTAGATGTAACTTCCATATATAATTTCGTCCGATTTAATGTAAATGGTGCACCAATGTCCCTCTATATATCATTCGATTTGCAGGAATTTTTCCATGGCGTACCGAATTGAGTCTAGAACGATGTGTGTTAAGTTTCGTGAAAATCGGTTCAGATATAGATATAGCTACCATATATATTTTTGTACGATTTTATGTAAATGGTACACCAAAGACCCAAAGTTAGGCCGATTTACACAAAATTTTGCACAACGTAATGAAGTCAATATAACATAGCATGTGTATAGCCACCATATATATTTTCTCCCAATTATAATTAAATGTTGGACCAAGAACTCATAATGTGGTCGATATGCACAAAACATACTGAAATTAGTATAACTTAACCTGTGACAAGTTTCGATGAAATCGGTTTAGATTTCGATATAGCTTATATATATCTATATATATATATATATTTTCGTCCTCATGTTTATCAGATATTTATCCAAATAATCAACGGGTGTCCCATTGATATTTGCTTTAAATTGATTTACATAATTTTGTCCCATTGGCCAAATGAAAAATTTTGTATAGGTTGCAGAATAATACGTTTATGCATCCAATTTCATTTTAGTGGTCCTTCTAAAATGCGACGTCTGTTAGGATTCATCTGTTGAATATACGCAAAGTGGTGAAGGGTTGGATTTTCAAATATTATATATTTTGAAATATTGGTTTTCACTGTTTAACCCCTTAATAAGATCAAAAATGCTAAAAACAACTATAATATATTCAAAATGGGACATCTGTAGACCCACCTTTAAGTATACCGATCGTCATATCTCGACTAGCTGAGTCGATCTAGACATGTGTGTCCGTCCATCCATCCGTCTGTCCATTATAATTTGTAAACACGATACAGGCCACAGTTATGGACCAATCTTCACGAAATTTAGCATGTAGGATGGGTTCTGGCCAATAAAGACCCCTATTGTTTTTGGAAAAGATCGGTAAATATTTAGGGGATGAAATGGACCAAAAACTTTATTTTTGTTGATTTTTCTGGTCGCTCCAGAGGCCACAGTTATGACCCAATCACCGCGAATTTTTGCACGGAGAAGGGGATCGGGCCAAAGAATAAGTATGCCTGTTTTGATAAACATCGGTCAATTTTTAGCGGGTCAACTGGACCCTGAGTTTTGTGTGAAAAATTACAAAATTTGTATTCTGTGGGGTATATATTTGCACCTGAAGGTTCTAGACCCGAGAAGTTGATAGTATGTTCAAGAGGAGTGTTTGACCTTTAAATTGATGCCAATTTTATTGTCGTTTGTACTCGGATGCGGTACTAACACATAAATATTTACAGGTGCTTACGTATTCACATATTATTTGATAACCCATTACCACACTAGAGGGCGGAAATATAGCGCTGATCGCTTTGAAATTTTCCATGAGGTTCAATTTATGGTCACCGACAACGCCTATAATAGAAGGGCTGTACTGAATATTTGTAAAATTTGTTGACCTCTACTCGGTCAAGAGGGTGCAAATATCGCGAAATATTGCCCAAGCTCAGAATATAGAACCACAGGATGTTACAGTTTCGTGGAAGTTGTGTAGGATATCATATGGTCGGCCCCGTCCGACTATACTGCTCCCCTCACTGGGTTTGTTATGCATATGTTCAAGTCAACGTAAAAACCATGCCAAACGCCCAAATATTCCTACATTGGGGAAGTCGCATCCTAAAAATAACTTCAAAATTTACAAGCGCCATGTTAAATATTGTGGAAGCTATCAAATGGCGGGTATAGCTAAATCGATATGAAATGTTATTCTGATCAAGAATATATACTTTATGAAGCCTATGCAGAATGCAAAGGAAATGGCAAATTAAGGGAACCCCCCATTCTCGATTTTAATTTTTCAAGATTTTCAATGGGCTGGTAAATAAATGCCAATGCTTGTTAATGTTTGTAACTTTGCACATATATGTTTGAAGATTTAAAAGAGAAGAAAAATAATTTACAAAAAATATTTGTTATTGTTTTTTGTAATTAAAGAGAAGTCCTTATTTTTGATGGCGGGCATGAGAACTCCTCACTGGAACATCGGAATCCGAAAATTCTAACGGTGTTAGAAAGAGCACATGTTTGTCTCTCGTATGAACTGGGACTATTAACTTCGCTCTAAAATTAACAAAATGGCAGACCTTTGAAAAAATATTTTTGGAAAATCGCCGATTTTTTACCAAAAACCAAGTTAAAAAATAAGGAAGATCTTCACCGATTGGCTTTATCCTAGTTCATACGATAGCTATACATTCACAGAGAAACGTGTAAAAATTTGGAATCGATTGGTTAGTTTTTGAGTTATCGTGCCCGCCATTCACTTGATGCTGACACAACAAATCGGCTATATCTTCAAGAGTTCTTGAGATTTTCTCTTGGAATTTTGTAGAGACATTCTTGAATTAGTGCAGATTCGAATTAAATCAAAAAAATTTTTGACCCCGAGAATTGGTGGGGGTGGGGTCCGCCTTATGGCGGAAGGTATTAAAATATATTTATAAGTAGTATTCTATAAGCTTTCAAAAAATGTATCCCACAATGGGTTAGAGTATAAACACGACATTTTATGTATTTACGTATATTTTTATTGTTTATATTTTCTTTGACGACTTATTAGCCGGCTCAACAAAAAGTATATATATATATATAAACACAACAAAAACACATTTCAATGTTTTCATTTCTAAGCTTTCACTATTTGCTTGTTTTCGTCTATTGAGTACATCTTGTTGGTTTGTTGGTTATTGTACTGTTTTCTTTGACAATTCTTTTTTGAACAGTTTCTAAATATTTGTAAAAGTTTAAAACATTGTTCACCTTGAACCAAAGTGGCGGCACGACGTTGTTAAGTCTTTGTTTTGTATTTTTAATTTTAAATTATGTATGAATTCTCAACATGTGGTTAATTTCTCTATGTGAGAACAAATTAGTTAAGGTCATAGGGGGCGTATGAACGACAGCAGTAGTAGTGGTACTAGGAGCATAACAACTGTCCACATTAAAATGTTCCTTATACGCCCTGACGGCTATTTCTGTTGAATTGTTAGTGTGCAACACACGCACACACAGACACTGCACCACAACAGTGGATAATGCGTATGGAAATAGGGTAGAGCCGATTTATTGAAATGTACATATCAAATCATACATGCATCAACATAAAATTGAATACGACAAATATTTTTGAATACATTGATCGATTGTTATGGGTTCTCTCTAAGATATAGCTAAGACTTATGTATATTATTTAAAGTAATCCTACAAATATTTATAAACTCAAATATATTTCCTTATCGCCATATTTGGTTTCATTTTGTGTGGATAGCTACACACGTTTACCTTGAACCACATATTTCTTACTTTTGAATTTATGAAAGACGTGGTTAAATATTAAATTCTTAAAAACATGTGTTGATTTTTCGGTCACATTCGTTGACCTCAGCCCCATATCAACGCATAACCTTTTATGATGAAGTCAACATTTAATTGGGCAGGGGGATTCAAGGCGTATGAACTTAATTACCCTCACTTAGTTGAATATTAATAATACGCCGCAGTGACCATTTTTAAGCGTTTTATTACTCTTAAATTTTTTTGTGTTGAATCACAAATGCAAGCGCGATATTAAATATTAATAGATAATTTGTAAATTTGTTAAAAGCATGATTTGGATAAAGTAGACGGTAAATTGCAATATCGGGTGGTAGCTGATATTGTACCTGAAGATACATCATTCTTTCAATATTTAGCAATCAGCTGATCAGATTATCATAAACGAGAACTCTCGAAGGGAATACAAATGTGGTTCCAAATATAAATATTTTTAAATTTTCGAAAACAGGCTACTTTGTTCTACAGTTTCTGCTAGATCTTCCACCACGGGGTAACAGTTCAAAACATAAAAAATGAGTTCTAATGAAAAAAACTATTTCTTGTTAGTACATCAATGGTTAAATCGTAACGTAGAAGTTTGTATTCTGTTTATCATGACGTAATTATACCTCACCCAGTGAGCGGAACTGTATAGTCGGACGGGCCGACCATACGATACCCTACATAACTACACCGGAACTCTAACTCTCTGCGGATGGTTATTCCGAGTCTGGGCAATATTTCGTGATATTTGCCCCCTCTTGCCCGATTAGAGGTTAACAGCAATAATATCTGAATACGTAAGCACCTGTAGATATTTGAGTGTAACTCCTACATATGAGTAGATACATCACTATATGTGGTATCAATTTAAAGTCCAATATACTATCAACTCCTAGGGTCTATATCCTTCAGGAGTAAATATTTACGCCCCAAAATAATTTTTTTTTTTAATTTTTCACACAAAAGTCAGGGTCCATTTGACCCGCTAGATATAGACCGATCTTTATCAAAATAGCTATGCTTATTCTTTGGCCCAACTCCTTTCTCCATGTAAAATTTGGGGCCATAATTGCGGCCTCTGGAGCGACCAGAAAACCAACAAAAATTAAGTATTTAGTCCATTTCATCCCCTAAATATTAACCGATCTTTACCAAAAACAATAGGGGTCTTCATTGGCCAGAACCTATCCTACATGCAAAATTTCGTGAAAATTGGTCCATAGCTGTGCCCTGTATCGTGTTTACAAATTATAATGGACAGACGGACGGACACACATGTCTACATCGACTCAGCTAGTCGAGGTATGACGATCGGTATACTTAAAGGTGGGACTAGGACCAATATTTCGCGGCGTTACAATCTCTTGGGGCTGCACAAAGCTATAATACCCTGACAACATAGTTGTGTAGGGTATAAAAATTCCCCCGAATTTGAATTTTTAGAATTTTTATTTCATTAGTTTTTTATGTTCAATTGAAAAATTGGCGGAATTTGAATTTTATTTTTTATGTTAAGAGATGACAGCATGTTGGAGGTTATAAAAACTCGGTTACATCTACAACAAACAAATTCCCTAATTACCACAGCATCAATAGTTCTTCACACACACACACACACTTTAATGAAAACAACAATCAATCAAACAGTCAGTCAATCATTTAGTAAGGAATCTTCTCTTCTTCTGGATGTCGATTTTTAACGACAAGGACATTTCTTACATCATCGAATACTCCCCGAAGCCATAATGCCATCAGCACAAACTAACCAACATCAAAATAGACGCGGCAACACACCTCATGCAGGGCACATTCGTAGACACACACACCCACACATTTTTACGTTCACCCGTTGTGTGTTCGTTTCCTTGAAATTCGAATTTTATTTTAAGGTGTGTTCAAATCCAATTTCTTTCATATTTTGTCTATGCCCCTGGTAATAGAAGGAAATATATAAACAGTTAGAACAAAAATATGCAGGACTAGTTCAACCCAAGGATGCCAGTTATTATTTTGTTTTCCCTTGTTTTAGATTACCCTCAAAGGGCTGTTTTGTTAAACTCCTGGGACAAAAGAGAAATATGAAAATTAAACCCTTGCTGTGGTGATGTAAACTTTGCCTCTGTGTGTGTTTGTGTGTATGTATTTGTTTGTCGGTATTATTTTTAAATTCCAATTTAACTCAAAATAAATAAAGGATGTTGGAAATGAAGTTTGGTTTCCAATTACCATCAAAATAGAAATAAATTTTCAACGAAGAAGACATCACATGGGGTAGAAAGTTTCCAAATATGGGTTGGACTAGAAATAAATTTAAATACCAGACCTTAGAAAACATTTATTTAAGAAATTCAAGCCTTGGATAGTACATGAAATAATCTGTTTAAAAAAATCAAAAAATATATTTAAGAAATTCAAGCCTTGGAAAGTCCTTGAAATAATCTGTTTAAAAAATTCAAGCCTTGGGAATAGCTTGAAATAATCTGTTTAAAAAACTCAAAAAAAATATTTAAGAAATTCAAGCCTTGGATAGTCCTTTAAAAAAAATGTTCAAAAAATCTATTTAAACCAGTAAGGAAAATAGTAAAGTCGGACGGGGCCGATTATATGATACCCTTCACCACTATGGGTATATTAAACAGGACTATTAACATAAAATTGAATGAAATAAAATATGTGATATTTATCTAAATGTGAATCGACTTAGATCAATCGACTTCAAACAAAATTTAATAGGTCATCCGTTGGGCTATGTCTGTACTTCTAGAAAACACAACTACGTAATTTTATGCTCAATTTGGTACGTTGTGCAAAATTTGATTTCAATCTGACTAACATGAGGAGTTTGATGTCCAATTTACTTAAAATCGAGCGAAAATATATATGGAAGTTATATCCAAATATGCATCGATTTCAACGAAACTTGCCACAGGTTAGGTTATACTAATTTCAGTACATTTTGTTCCTATCAGCCATATATTGGATCCTAGTGCGTCAATTACTTAAAATCAATCTATAATATAAAGGGAGCTATATCGAAATCTCAACCGATTTTCACGAAACTTGGCACACATCAGTCTGAACTAAATTCAGTACGCTATACCAAATTTCGTGCAAATCGAAAGATATATAGGGACCTTGGTGCACCATTTACATTAAATCGGACGAAACTATATATGGGAGCTATATCTAAATCTGGACCGATTTTTTCTAAACTTGGCACACATCATTCCAGGCTCATTTCAGTACGTTGTACCAAATTTCGTTCAAATCGAAAGATATATAGGAACATTGGTGCACCATTTACATGAAATCGGACGGAACTATATATGGGAGCTATATATAAATCTGGACCGATTTTCACGAAACTTGGCAGCCATCATTCTAGGCTCAATTCATTACGTTATGCCAAATTTCGTGCAAATCGAAAGATATATAGGGACTTTGGTGCACCATTTACATGAAATCGGACGAAACTATATATGAAAGCTATATCTAAATCTGGACCGATTTTCACGAAACTTGGCAGACATCATTCAAGGCTCAATTCAGTACGTTGTACCAAATTTAGTGCAAATCGACAGATATATAGGGTCTTTAGTGCACCATTTACCTTAAATCGGACGAAAATATATATATGGGCGCAGTACGTTGTACCAAATTTCGTCTAAATCGAAAGATATAAAGGGACGTTGGTACACCATTTACTTTAAATCGTACGAAGATATATACGGGAGCTATATCTAAATCTGAACCGATTTTCACGAAACTTTGCGCACATCATTCTAGACTTAATTCAGTATGCTATGCCAAATTTCGTCCAAATCGAAAGATATATAGGGACTTTGCTACACCATTTACCTTAAATCGGGCGAAAATATATATGGAAGCTATATCTAAATCTGAACCGAATTTTCCCAGTTTCAATAGGGTTCGTCCTTGGGCCAAACGAATGAGCTGTGCCAAATTTTATCCAATTCGGATCATAAATGCGACCTGTACTTTGTTTACAATTTAACATGGACAGCCGGACGGACGGACATGCATAAATCGACTCAGAAAGTGATTCTATGCATATTCTCAAAAGGAACCATGGGTCTATCACGATTATTTTTGCCTGTTACAAACACATGCACAAAGACATAATACCCTGTACCACAGTGTGGTGAGGGGTATAAAAATCCTCGCCTAGAATAGTCGTTGAAAAAAATCTATTTAAAAAATCCACGCCAAAAAAATCACTCATTGTTAAACAATGAACGCCGTGGTTAAATCTTTTCAGTGGAAGGTCTTTGAAAAAATTCTACTGAAAAGTTAGATAACATGAATGCGTGTGAAAAAAAAAACTTTTTAAAAAAATCAAGCCTTGAATTGTTTTTAAAAAAATATTTTTAATAATCTTTGAAAACCATGTTTTAAAAAAATCACGCCTTGAGTAGACTTTAAAAAAGTGTATTTTAAAACCCCACCAGATATTTCTGAGTAATGTGTCTCAGGCCCTGCGGAGTGCAATTATTTCTCGTCATATTTCTCAATTCTATGACACCACAGTCTCTAATCCAGCAGAGATTAATAATGCAATGTTTCCATTAGGCTACGAAAATAAAAAAACATGCGATTATTGCCCATCTCCACCACCACATATACAAACAAACCCTAGTATATATAAGATGCCTACTGTTCTATTTATGAAAACTACGCAGTTTCAAACATTGTCATCTCTTATCCTACCTCAACATAAAAACCAAATACACACATACACACCAAAATATTCGTGGAAACCACAAAACAAATACACATACAATTTTGTGTATATACATATACAAACACACCTTAACAACTCATAAAATCGGTATACATTTAACAGTCTATATATACCCTGAGATGTATATATGTATGTGTTTGTGTATATAATTCTAGGAATTCTGTATTTTAGTTCAGTCTTTAAAATTGCCATAATGAAATTCTACCACCCTTACTTTCACATTAGACAGATACACTGAAATATCTATGTAGGTATTAGGGCATGGATTTAAGTGTGTGTGTGTGTCTGTCTGTCTGTGTTACATTATCTGGATTTCTATTAACGAGTTTCTGTTCCTTTGTTCTGACAAAAAATCATAAAATTGAAGACAATATCTGGTCTGGTTTGCTCCACACACCATCTCTGTTTCGGTATTTTGTTCTGACGTTCTGCTTAGAAGACTTGAATGGATAGATGGTCAAAGAAGGAAAAAGAGAAACGGGGCAGCCGAAATACATGGATGGCATAATAAACAATGTTAAATCTCACAACACGACAAAGGAAATAGCAAAAAAAAATATATATATAGAACATTTTGAAATGTGTCCCATATTTTGATGTAAAAATATCGTTGATGGTTGGATGAGAGTTGTATGAAGTAAAATGGTATAAGTGTTCCTTTATCTTTTTACGAAAGTGCTTGGCACATTTTTAATTGAAAGATAAAGAAAAAAGTTCGTTAGCGAGAGATATTTAATTAAACAAAGTAATGGTATAGATAAATGTGACTGAAGATGTAGCTATTTCAACAATTTTCGAAATTTGGTATAAACAGTTTGGATTTTCAAAGAACAAGCACAATTACAAGCTTAGATTTTTTAAAGAATATTTTTCAAGGACTAACATAAGGGTGGATTTTTTAAAGAGTATTTTTTCAAGGACTAACATAAGGGTGGATTTTTCAAAATATATATTTTCTTCAAGTACTAACATAAGCGTGGATTTTTTAAGCAATATTTTTCAAGGACTAACATAAGCGTGGATTTTTTTAAACAATATTTTTCAAGGACTAACATAAACGTGGATTTTTTAAACAATATTTTTCAAGGACTAACATAAACGTGGATTTTTTAAACAATATTTTTCAAGGACTAACATAAGCGTGGATTTTTTAAACAATATTTTTCATTTAAAAAAATGTTGTTTAGGTATGTTGGAATGTTGTTTAAGTGACTTGTAAAGGATTATCAATGGCCATTACGATTTTTTGAAGACCATGTTTAAGGAAAATTAAAAGACAAAATTTTTATTCAATATATTTTTCAATCACAATTTTTTAAGAATATTTTTTAAGATGGCCATAACAAGTGCCTATTTTTATACCCTACATAATTAGGTAAATTGCATAATAAAAACTGTCATTCTGCTAATGCTCCATATCGATTTTCATGTTGATATCTCGATCGAGAGATATATAAGATCGAGTTTTTCAAATGTGTACATACATTGCCCATACCCCTACTAGCGTTGGAATATATCGGATCATTTGGTATAGTCCCCCATTTAAAGTACCTCCACATTTTCGGTAATTTGAAAGTTACAGCCGCATTTTCTAATCAAAGTGGTATTAAATTTGAATTCCAAGGTCCTTAAAGGATTAGAAACTTTGTTTTTTTTCATATTTTCTCATAATCCCATCCCCACATAAATTTCCTATCCCATTTACTGTATTTTGCAAGGGTTAGTCTTTGGTTCCTGCCTGTAATTTGGATTCCTTGTGAATAAAAAAACTTCGTGCCAGAAAATGTTCAATATGGCCCTAATACGAAAGTCTCTCTTAATTTTCGGTTTGTTGATGAGCCTATCGCAGTTTCCTAACTGGATAAAAAACTAACAAAATAAATGACTTACAATCCGACAGGTCAAATGTTAGCCGCATTTGCCTACCGAAGTGAATATAAATACGCAGTCCGAATTCTTGGACAGTGATTCAAAATATAAGTTACAGAATTCCATTTCTATCCAATTGTACCAAATTGAGTACTCAGTAGTACCAATTTCTAAAACATCCTACATACCCAAATCCTACACCCCCACACTGATACTAAATTCAAGTTTTAGAATTCCTACTCTATTGGTTCACCCACAATTCAAATTGTACTAAATTTAGTACATAGTAGTACCAATTTCCACATATTCTTAAATACCCCATTCCTACACTTCCACAGTGTCCATAAATCAAAATTTCAGGATTTCAACTCTTTCGGTTTATCCAAAAATCAAATCGTACTAAATTTAGTACATAGTAGTACCAATTTCCATACCCTCCTATATACCCCAATCCTACACCTCCACAGTGATCCTAAATCAAAATTTTGTGGATTCCAACTCTATCGCTTCACCCACAATTTAAATTGTACCAAATTTAGTACTCAGTAGTACCAATTTCCAAAACATCCTACATACCCCAATCCTACACCTCCATAGTGATTCTAAATCAAAATTTCAGGATTCCAACTCTATCGCTTCACCCACAATTTAAATTGTACCAAATTTCTAAAACTTCCTACATACCCCAACCCTCCGCCACCACAGTGATCCTTAATCCAAATTTCAGGATTCCAAGTCTATCGGTTCACTCACAATTCAAATTGTACCAAATTTAGTACACATTAGTAAACATTTCTAAAACTTCCTACATATCTCTATCTTACACTTCAACAGTGGTCCTGACACCAAATTTCATGATTCTAGCTCTATTGGTTCACCTAAAATTCTGATTGTACCAAATTTAGTGCCATTTAGTACCCATAAGTATTATTTTCTTAAACTGAATCGTGACTCCAATCCCACAGCTCTACAGTGATCCTGACACCAAATTTCCTTCTTCCTGCTCTGTAGGTTCACCCAAAACCGAAACTGTACCGATTATAGTACGATTTAGTGCATTTCGTACACATAAGTAACAAATTTCCAAAACTACGTACATATCCCAATCCTACACACCGACGGTAATGTTAATTTCAAATTCCAGGATTCCAGCTCGATTTGTACCTCCAAATTAAATTTGTACCAAATATAGTACTTTTCGTACACATGAGTACACACTTTCAAAATCATCTCCTTAAATGTACCCTACTTCCCAACCTTAATTCACACTCCAAATTTCAAGTTTTTAATGCTATCCGTTCATCACATGCTACTGAATTGTACCAAATTTAGTACATTTTCGTACTTTTCGGATACTTATAGTTCGAATTTCCAAAACGTCCTTTGCTACATCTATTCTACACTCCACCAGTGACCCTCAATCCAAATTTCAGATTTCTAGCTCTACTGGTTCGCTAAATACAAATGATACCATATTTAGTACTTTTTAGTACTTTTCGTACGGTTCTAGTACGAATTTCCAAAAACCCAGCCTTATCTGTCACCTTTGGACCAAGAGTGATACTCACCCAAAACTTCAAGATTCTAGCTTCAGCCGTTTCGTCTGGGCGTTGATGAATCGTTAAATCAGTCTGTCAGTCAATCACTTTACTATTTTATTAGTATAGATTAAATTTGTACCAAATATAGTACCATATAGTACATTTCGTACACATGAGTAAGCGCATTCAAAACCATCACCTTAAATGGACCCTACATCTCAACCTTAATTCACACTCCAAATTTCATGTTTTTAACGCTATCCATTCACATGCTACAGAATTGTACCAAATTTAGTACATTTTCGTACTTTTCGGATAGTTATAATTCGAATTTCCAAAAACCCTTTGGTACATCTATCCTACACTCCATCAACGACCACCAAACCAAATTTCAGAGTTCTAGCTCCACCGGTTCGCCAAATACAAATGGTATCAGATTTAGTACTTTTCGTACTGTTCCAAAAACCCAGCCTTATCTGTCACATTTGGACCAAGAGTTGCCCTCACCCAAAATGTCAAGATTCTGGGCGTTGATGAATCGTTTGACCCCTTTTTTCAAGCAATGAGGCTGTAATTTATCACCACTAGATCTTATAGTGCCAAATACGTAATCAATCACATGAAATATTATTCAGGCAATTTGGTTACCCTTAAAATAGGTGTGGAAGATCAAAGTACACAACCATTATTCTAACCAAAGTATGCGAAATAAAAATTCATTATTTTGTAATTCATCTTCATCGATTACGAAAGTTATTTCCTCATTTAAATCTAAAGACAAAGGGGACCCTTCACTCCATAATATAGGATCATTTGTGGTCAAATGTTGCTTACCTTGCAATTAACACGAGATGTGTTCATCATTCTTTGTTTTTAATCAATCACTGTCCAAATTATAACCATTTTGTTGGTCTAACAGGAAATGTTGTGACATTAGCAGGAAAATGATGATATTTCGGTTTGGCCAGCTGTGAAATAAAAAAAAATATAATAATAAATGACTATAATAATTAAACATGATTTGGAACTTTCAGCGAAATATAAAAATAATTTTTCATTAGAAAATAGCAAAAAATTATATGAGTATATGTTTTATTAGGAAATTAAATTTATAGAAACGCATTCTGAGAACGAAGATTGTGATTTTGTATTACATAGTAATGTAGTTTCTAATAATTCGGAAATTTATCATCTCACTTCGCTATGTAGTATATGTCTGTCAAAATTTATCATGTCTCATGGACATTTTTTGTTTGTCATGGAAATTTATGATGACATATTCTTAGAAATATATGTGAAATTACTCACAGTAACATGCAACGCAAAATAATATCCTTTCCAAAAAAAAAAAAAAAAAACAAAACAAATAAATTTTGTGTTCCATTGAATAAATTACATTACTACAAATGTCTATGCCATTTTATTTATAGCCGAATAAATCATAAGCAAAGCGAAAATTTGCATTGTTATTGGATTTTTGCGTGAGCCATTATCACATGTGTTTCGTTAATAGTACTTGGCAATTTTTTCTAGTCATACTACACACATGTGTATGTGTATATATACATATGTATATATGACAATCCTTTGTCCCATTTTTTCGAAGGAAATTGTATTTTTTATTATTTGTGCACAATATGGTTCATTGATCCTTTTTCGAATATAAATGGATATAAGCAAATCCAAACAAAGATATGTTAAGGAGAAAGTGAAAACAACATTACAGCCACATGCGGATTAGTATTTGTTGAATACATAACGAATACGCCCCAATATATTTTCACATCATGTCAATCATACATACGTATTGTCTTTTTAAATCGTGAGGTTCCACTAAATTATACAACTATGTAATATATTAGTGGAACCTCACGATTTAAAAAGACAATACCCGACACCATGGAAAGGATACGTCATCGAAGTAATTATTTCCGATATTTTTGACCTGAGTAGCGAACTTCCTTACCAAAAAGTATTAATATTTATCTATCTTTAGATAAACATGGGCTGCTTTCAAGCCTCACAAAATTTACTTTTTTACTATTTACTATTTACTATTTATTAAAGCAGGAATGCTTATTCTTTGACCCGACCCCTACTCCATGCAAAAATTCGCGGTGTTTGGGCCATAATTGCGGCCTTGGAGCGACCAGAAAAACCGACAAAAATAAGGTTTTTGGTCCATTTCATCCCCTAAATATTAACCATAGGGGTCTTCATTGACCAGAACCCATCCTACATGCAAAATTTCGTGAAGATTGGCCCATAATTGTGGCCTGTATCGGGTTTACAAATTATAATGGACAGACGGACGGACGGTATTCATAAAGGTGGGTCTAGGACCAACATTTCGTGGCGTTACAAACTAAGCTATAATACCCTGACAACACAGTTGTGTAGGGTATAAAAATCCTTGTGTTGGTCCTTGAAAAAAATATTATTTCAGAAATCCACGCTTGTTTGGTCGCTGAAAAAATATTCTTTAAAAATCCACGCTTGTTTGGTCGCTGAAAAAATATTCTTTAAGAAATCCACGCTTGTTTGGTCGCTGAAAAAATATTCTTTAAAAATCCACGCTTGTTTGGTCGCTGAAAAAATATTCTTTAAGAAATCCACACTTGTGTTAGTTCTTAAAAAATCTCCGCTTGTACTAGTCCTTGAAAAAAAAAATCTTAAAAGAATCCACTCTTGCGTTAGTCCTTGAAAAACTATTCTTTAAAAAAATAACCATTTACATTAATCCTTCTAAAAATCCACGCTTATGTTAGTCCTTTGAAAGACATGCTTAAAAATGCACACTTGTATTAGTCCTTGAACAAATATTCTTTAAAAAATCTACGCTTATGTTAGTCCTTGAAAAATAGTTGTTTAAAAAACGTTACAGCTTTATTATTCAAATGTTGGTAACCGATGGCTAAAAATAACACACAAACATTAACGAACAATTGGATTCTCTCTTCCATAGCCTTGATTGTTGGTGTGTGGGTGTTCTTATAACTCGTCTTTGGTGGCATTCACTTCGATTTGAAATGGTTTCAGCGCAACCGTTGGTTTGAAAGGACCCTTTCTGTTTGGGGATTTTCTTCTCCTTTTTCGTGCTCTGTGATGATAACAGTATCCTTGAATTGCCTTAAGTAAAAAATACATATATGCAAGTGTAGCCTAGTGGAAAACGGAGGGACAAAAAGGATTAAAATAAATTACCACCAAGAAACACAGTGTTCTGGAGGATTCCTGTATTATACTTTTTATGTATAGTAAATGAAATATAAATTTTCGTACGTAGAAACATCCTTCTTCTACGTTTTATATTTTCTTCGACAATCTTCTATAAAAAATCCTCTAAATATATTTTTTGTTATCACATTGCAAAGATATCTTTCAGTTGAATGATAAATGGTTAGATGGATCTCTTAATGCATAAAGGCTGAAACGACCTTGAACAAATTCTCCTCCAACCACACCTAATCTTATGACAAGGTTACGACAAGAATGGCAAAATAAACTACATATTATTTCATTTCTATTGATTTTATTTCGACAAATATTTTCTTCACAACTTTTTTTCGTCTTCTATTATTTTTTTTTTTTGTTTGTCGCACGGTGAGCGTGTATGAGTGTGGTTGTGTTTGCTTCTTCCAAATAACCTTGGAGGAGCAGGACAAAAAATCAAACCAAAATATATAATAAAATAGCTAAAGATGCGATGTTGTCACGAACTCCACAAAGGGATTCCGTTTTGTTATATCAAACAATATGACGGCAGGTGAATCAAGGCTAATCCCAAGGTGTGGTATTAGTAAACAATGGATGTAAAGGATAATGTGAAAGCAAGGACATATTCCAAAGAAAAAATAAAATAAAATGTAAAAAAGAAACGGCAAGTGTTGCTGTCCGCATAAAATATATTCTAATAATCGTCTCCATATACATATATATATACTCTAATTAAGTTCTAACCGACATATTTTTAGGTACCTACTATAAGGGAACCCCCCCATTCTCGATTTCATATTTGCAAAATTTTCAATGGGCTGGTAAATGAATACCAATGCTTGTTAAGGTTTGTAACTTTGCACATATATAATTGAAGATTTAAAGGATAAGAAAAATAATTTGCAACAAATTTTTGTTATTGTTTTGTTGTTGTTTTTTGTAATTAAAGAACAGTCGTTATTTTTGATGGCGGGCATGATAACTCCTCACTGGAACATCGGAATCCGAAAATTCCGACGGTGTTAGAAAAAGTACATGTCTGGCTCTCGTATGATTACTCTAAAATTAACAAAATGGCGGACCTTTGAAAAAATATTTTTGGAAAATCGCCGATTTTTGACCAAAAACCAAGTTAAAAAATAAGGAAGATCTTCACCGATTGACTTTATCCTAGTTCATACGATACCTATATACTCACAGAGAAACGTGTAAAAATTTGGAATCGATTGGGTTATTACTTTTTGAGTTATCGTGCCCGCCATTCGCAAAAGAGAAAAACGCGTTTAAAGTTTAAGAAGCCCTTTAGCCGTCACTTGATGCTGACACAATAAATCGGCTATATCTTCAAGAGTTCTTGAGATTTTCACTTGAAATTTTGTAGGGACATTCTAGAATTAGCGTAGATTCGAATTATATAAAAAAAATCACCTCGAGAATGGGGGGTCCCCTTAAAAGAGGAGAAAAATAATTTACAAAATTTTGTTGTTGTTGTTTTCGGTGATTGAAGTAATGCCCTTATTTTTTATGGCGGGCATGATAACTCCTAACATCGGAATCTGAAAATTCCAACGGTGTTAGAAAGGGTGTCTGACTTTCGTATGAACTAGGATCAACAAAATGGCGGACCTTAATTTTTTTTTTTTTTGAAAAATCGTCTATTTTTTACCACAAACCAAGTTAAAAAATAAGGAAGATCTCGACCGATTGGATTTGTCCTAGTTCATACGATAGCTATACACTCACAGAGAAACGTCCCAAAATTTGGAATCAGTCGGATTATTAGTTTTTGAGTTATCGTATACGCCATTCGTAAAACATTGCTTCGAGGAAAATGCGTTTAAAGTTTGAGAATCACTATTGCCGTGACTTGATGCTGATACAATAAATCGGCTATATCTACAAGAGTTCTTGAGATTTACACTTGAAAATAAAAATAAAATTTTGACACCGAATTGGTTGAAATTTGGCACAGCACATTCATTTGGCCCAAGGACGAACCCTATTGAAAAAAATCCGATTTAAGGTAAATGGTGCACCAATTTTGCACAGCGTACTGAATTAGGCCTAGAATGATGTGTGTTTCGAGAAAATCGGTCCAGATTTAGATATAGCTCCCATATATAGTTTCGTCCGGTTTCATGTAAACGGTGCACCAAAGTCCCTATATATCTTTCGATTTGCACCAAATTTGGCATAACCTACTGAATTGAACCCAGAGTGATGTCTGCCAAGTTTAGAGAAAATCGGTCCAGATTTAGATATAGCTCCCATGTATAGTTTCGTCCGATTTTATGTAAATGGTGCACCAAGGTCCCTATTTGGTATTTGGCATATCGTACTGAATTGAGCCTAGAATGACGTCTGCCAAGTTTCGTGAAAATCGGTCCAGATTTAGATATAGCTAAATATAGCTCCCACATATAGTTTCTTTAGCAGGTGTGTATTTTTTTAGACCTCAAAACCTTAATTCATAAATATTAACTTCTTCGTGTAAAATATATAAATTCTTATGAAGAAAAGTAAACATTTCAAATTCTACTTATTGACTTTTTCCATAGTTCAGTCACAAGGAGTTATACCCAAAAAAACACACAGAAAATAACTACCAAAGAAATATAACTCATTTGCAGAAAGGCATGAACGAAACATTTCATTAAGTTTGCATAAAAATTATGTAGCCCACAGACATTTCACTTTTCAAAACTTTACCATGGAAAATTGTGCACCATAGTCAGTAGATAGCTGTTATAGACGCATCTCATTCGTCTACCCATTTAAAAGCGAAGTGAAGAAAATGGGACAGGAAAATCAACTTTTTGCGCAAATTTTGCCAACTTTCTCGACAAACAACAAGCCCAAAGTGAAACTGGAAAAGAATTTTCAATTAAAAATTTGCTTCAATGCACCACGGCACAAAGGAAATAAACGCACACTTATACCCGTTGACGCAGCATATATTTAACTTGGCTGCATGACTCTTTAAACGAAAAATGATAAAATAAATAAGTATTTGGGTGTGTATGTGTTTGGTTTTGAGTTTACTTGTGTGCACGGCATGTGGTTAAGATGAGTTTCCTTTGTATGTAAAATTCACCGAAACAGGACTCAGTTGCCAAGACAATTTCTACGAAGTTTATCACATGAATGAATAATATATGTTAACGTGTATGTGTATTTTTAAATACTGAAACTAGGTTGAGTATCTATATAATTTAATTGGTATAATAACATATAATTATATTATTTAATGGAATAAAATGCAATTATTGGAAAAACAACTACAATAGCCAATAAAATACATTATTCCCATATGTTTGTTTGAGGTAATAAATTTTGTAAAATATAAATAAAATTTTAAAAATTTTTAGTCAGTTAGTTCGGAAAAGCTATAGGTTTCGTGATCAATGGAATAAATCAGAAACTAATATACTCAGAGATTTTTAGTCCACAGTATTTATCGTGAATATATGACAACCAGTGAGCGGAGCAGTATAGTCGGACGGGGCCGACCATATGATACCCTACACAACTTCCACGAAAATCTAACTTTCTGTGGTACTACACTCTGAGCTTGGGCAATACTTTGCAATATTTGCACTCTCTTGACCGACTAGAGGTCAACACATATTATTATTACTAATATTCAGTACAGCCCCCTCTAATTACTTGTCCAGATTTCCTTCACCGTGGGTTGTGTTGTAATGTTCGGCATTCAATTGTGGCCTATAGATCGAATCGAAAAAACACCAAAAATTAAGTTTTCGGTCCACTTTATCCCAATATTATTATCTGATCATCATCGAAAATTATAAGCGTTGTCCTTGACCATACCTGGATCCTCATGGAAAATTTCAAAGCGATCCGCGCTATATTTTAGCCCTCTAATGTGGTAATGGGTTACTAAATAATATCTGAATATGTAAGCACCTGTAAATATGTACGAGAACATACGACAATATAATTGGTATCAATTTAAAGGTCAACCACTCATCTTCTCGAGTCTATGTCCTTCAGGGGTAAATATATATGCTATAGAATACCAATTTTGTCATTTTTCACACAAAAGTCAGGGTCCATTTGACCCGCTAAATATTGACCAATCTTTATCAGAACAGGCATGCTTATTCTTTAGTCCAATCCCCTGTTAAAAATCGAGAAGTTTGGGCCATAATTGCGGCCTCTGGAGCGACCAAAAACCGACAAAAATTAAGTATTTGGTCCAGTTCATCCCCTAAATATTAACCGATCTTTACCAAAAACAATAGGGGTCTTCATTGGGCGAACCCATCCTACATGCGAAATTTCGTGAAGATTGGTCCATAACTGTGGCCAGTATCGTGTTTAAAAATTATAATGGACAGACGAACGGACGGGCACACATGTCTAGATCGACTCAGCTAGTTGAGATATGACGATTGGAATACTTAAAGGTGGGTCTAGGACAACATTCACCTAACAGGCGCACACGGGTGCTTTGGGAGAGTACCAATAGAATCACACTTATGTGTTCGAACTCAACATTATTATCGACATCGAACATGTCGTATACTTTGCAATGCTTTAACATATACGATCTGTACCGAGAGAGCGAAAATTACTCTCCCAACGGATCTATGTGTGTGCCCAACACAATCATAGCAGTTTGCATATGTATTGTTGGTGAACCCTGGTCTAGTACCAACATTGTTGTGTAGGGTATAATTAAACCAGAGTGGAAAGGTATTGAAAGGCGAAGTTATATTAAAAGTCAATGTGAGAAAATGGAAATATTTTCATAAAAAATATATTTTCTGAGAAAAATATTTTTTTAAAAAATCTACGCTTATACTAGAGACCCAAAAATCTATGCTAATAAACCAGTAAGGAATGTAGTAAAGTCGGACTGGGCCGACTATATAATACCCTCCACCACAATATTCTATATATGTATCCTAAACGACGTTGCCTTTTTGAAGGAATATTGACATGAAATTGAACGAACTTAAATATGTGATCTTTGTCTATATCTAAACCGACTAATATTAATCCCTACACATATCATTCTGCAACCTATGCACTTTTTAAAATATAATCTCAATCAGACACCCATTGATTATTTGGTGTACAATTAACATGAATAAGCTATGGATCTTAAGTGCACCATTCACTTAAAATCGGATAATATATATTGGAGCTATATCTAAATTTGAACTGATTTTCATGAAACTTAGCACAAGTCATTATGGACTTAATTCAGTACGCTATACCAAAATTCGTGCAAATCGAATGATTTTCAGGGACTTTGGTGCACCATTTATCTAAAATCGGGCGAAACTATATATGGGAGCTATATATAAAGAGTAAAGTGATTGACTGTCTGACTGACTTAACGATTCATCAACGCCCAGCCGCAACGACTCTTGGTCTAAAGGTAAGGCTAATAAAGCTGTTTTTTTTTTTAATTCGTACTAGAACGGTACGAAAAGTACTAAATATGACACTATTTGTATTTGGCGAACTGGTAGAGCTAGAACTCTTGAATTTTAAATGAGGGTCACTGATGGAGCGTGAAATAGATATAGCAAAGGTTTTTTGGACATTCCAACTACAAATATGCGAAAAGTACTAAGATGTACTAAATTTGGTACAATTTCGTAGTATGTGAATGGGTAGAGCTAAAACCTTGAAATTTAAAATGCGAATTAAGGTTGAGAAGTAGGGTCGATATAAGGAGGTGGTTTTGAAAGCGTATACTCATGTGTACGAAAAGTACTATATATTTGGTAAAAAATGAAATTTGGAGGTACAAATCGAGCTGGAATCCTGAAATTTAAAACTAACATTACCGTCGGAGTGTAAGATTGGTATATGTACGTAGTTTTGGACACTTTTACTTATGTATACCAAAAGAACAAAATCGTACTATAATTGGTACAATATGGATTTGGGTGAACCGATAGAGCGGGAAACATAAAATTTTGAGGCAGGATCGCTGTAGGGGTGTAGGATTGGGGTCAGGATTCAGTTTTAGAAATTAATACTTATTGGTACAAAATGGTACTAAATTTGGTACAATTTGAATTTTAGGTGAACCAATAGAGTTACAATTATGAAATTTGGAGTCAGGATCAATGTTGGGGTGTACGATTGAGATATGTAAGAAGTTTTAAAAAATTTATACTAATGTGTACTAAATTCGTTACAATTTAAATTGTCGTTGCAGCGATAGAGTTGGAATCCTGAAATTTTGATTTAGGATCACTGTGGAGGTGTAGAATTGGGTTAAGTAGGAAGTTTTGGAATTCGTACTACTGTGTTCTAACTTTGGTACAATTTGAATTGTGGGTGGACCGATAGAGTTGGATTCCTGAAACTTGGATTTAGGAGTTATGTAGGAAGTTTGGGAAATTCGTACTACTGTGTACTAAATTTGGTACAATTTGTATTGTGGGTGAACCGATAGAGTTGGAATCCCGAAACTTGGATTTAGAATCACTGTGGGGTGAAGGTTTGAGGTAAGTAGGAAGTTTTGGAATTCGTACCACAAAATATGTTACAATTTCAATTGTGGATAAACCGATAGAGTTGGAATCCTGAAACATGCATATAGGATCACTGTGTGGGTGTAGGATCGGTTTATGCAGGAAGTTTTGTTAGATGGTTGAGGTGGGTACTTATGGAAATAATGTGGGCTTATTGGAAGTAAATTTGGTAAAATTTGGATTTGGGTGAACGTTTAGAGTTCGAATTATGATATTTGGTACTAAATGGTACTCAAATTTAATTAATATTCGAAATTAATGTTTGGATTGCTTACTTATTCTTACATATGCAGTTTTCTGTGAACATAAAAAAATATGTTAATACATGTTTAAATATTTCCCACATTCACTAACGAAGTAGCGGGCATATCCTAGTATTTTTAATAAATTTACGCTTATAAAATATTTAACAAAAATTACCAAATTCCAAAAATATATCGAATATTTAGCGGTACAGTTATATGAAAACTTTACGATATATCCCATTTGCAATGCCAAAATGAAAAGGAGTAGATTGTATCTTTCCTATGTCACCAAATGTGACAAGTGTTATAAATATTTTTTATCTCACAAAATTTTGGAATTATCATACACATGTATTAAAATCTACTTTTTCGTATTTTCATCTCTTATTGCAAAATAACAGCCATTAATAACATGACCTCGTTTCAACTTTCAAGTTTTTTTATGGACCAACCAATAACTACACACATACATATATATCTACTCACAATCAGCAAAAGTCATTTAACTGTATCCACAGTACCCCAGTTTTTGATATATAAAAGAATATTTCAATTGACCGAAAAAAAAAACAAAAAAAAAAAATACACAGAGAATAATAAAACTCACAGACACATTGGCGACGCACATCCTGCGAGAGTGATTCTGTTTCTGTGTCAATTTGTGTGTGTGTGTATTTTTAGATTTTTTTATTGGTGTGCCATGAAAAACCAGCTAGAAAGAAAACGAAAAAAAGAAAAGAGAAATCTTGAAATTGTTTATTGGTATTTTTTTCTTAATTCTACGTTGCCCATTAGTTATAAAATTGGGATGAAGAATCTTCAAGCATAACTTCAATCTCTGACTTTTTCTACCAACCACATTATCAGCCAACATAATTAATTATGTAGGTTAAATATTACAACAACAATTATTCGAATGAAGGATATACATACATACATATTTTTCGTCATTTGTAATTAACGAAATGGTGTAGCATATAAGGAACGATATCTAATAGTCGATGTTATTTAGGCAATGTATGAAAGCATCAGCACGCTTTTTCTCCGGTCTTACTACTCGTCGGTGGGGGGGTTCAATATGCTTCAATGCCATCTGTACTATTATGCCACAAACAAATTTACTTTTTGTTATTTGCGTGCTGCGAATTCACATAGGAAACGGATAGGAAAGTGGTAAGGGAACCGGAAAATACAGGTGAATAAGAAGTTAACAGAAGAGAGCAAAAGAAATCAGATCGCAGAGACAACAGTTGTTGCAAAGAGATAGATATAAAGATATGGAAATAAAGAGACAGAAACCAATTCAGAACACACAAAGGCAACAAGATGTTGTGTTGCCAACAAAGCCCTCCCAACCATGGTCAAAACAATCCTTTTGCATCATATGCATTACCCAAGTTAAGACCCCTAAAACTGTTACCAACAAGCTTACCAAGATTGTTTAGAAACCAAACAGATGTTATTTTATTTCTACTCCATAATCAAAATTGTGTATTTAAACATAAATTTCATTCTCTTAACAACAAAAGGTAGTTAACCAAAATTTTTAAATAAACTCTTAAACTAATAATTGAGGGAATAGACATTCGAGAAAATCAGAAAAAAATCAACAATAATGGAAATTAATTAAAAATAAAGATTTTTACATAATGAAGCAAATAAAATCTTCCAATAATTAAAAAAAAAATGTTTAAATTTTAAATATTAATAAAAACTAAAAATAATAAAAATCACCATAAAAACATATGCAAAAAGACTTCTGTTGCGAAATAATCCAAAATGTAAAGTACCCATATGATAGAAGAAACAAAATGTAAAGTTCAATAAACTCTATCATATGTTCTCATAACAACTTTCATTAGATAAAATTGGGGTGACCAGATTTTATAGTTGAAAAAAAATTAATTTTAATATTAAAATTCAAATTAAACATTTTACTACACCATTTCTTAGTGGTAACACCATAAAGGGGGGTAAATTAACCTTTTAATACATTTTTAATATATAATTAATTTTTCCATAAATATTCAATCTGGTCACTCTAATAGTATATGATAAAAAAACCCAAAGAACAAACAGAATATCAAAACAGAATCGATCGATCACTTACATTGTGTTGTTGTTGTTATGCCCAATGACAGTCCCTCGCTGAAAGCGCTTTCAAAGAGAAGTTCTGCTGGCTGTTCTGCTGCTGTTAATTAATAAACAGAGTTATTCTTATACGTTAAAGAAATGTCACTCGATTCCGTAAGAGAACTGTTATATCTAAATGAGAGAGATAATTGTTATACGTTCTGTTTTTTTTTTAAGAGATTTTTAAGAGTAAGCTGTTAACAACTAAAGTGGTGAATTGAGATGGGTTAACATAGTCATGTTCCCCAAGCCCAAATCAGCTTTAAATTAACAGCAACTCTATTTTATCACTATTCGATACACATTGCTAATGATCATTATCAGATCTTAATTTGTTGTTGTGAAATAGAATACTGATTTTTGTAAAAAAAAGTAAACGGGACTATGTTGCAATTTTTTTCTTCTTCTTTACGTTATTTTACTCTAGCACTTTTTGCATATTATTTTATAGAATTTTCAATATATATATTATCTTTTTAGATTTTAATAAATTTAGATTAGCCTAATTTAGCAATAAATAGATAAATATAGTAAATTTTCAACAAATTAGTTGTAAAATTTTAAACAAATTATTAACAAAATTTCAACAAATTACCAAATGATTAGCAATTTCTTTGATCATTATAGAAAATATATTTTTGGATCACCAGTTTTACACTTGTTTGGTAGTTTTTTTTCCCTCCTTTTTGTTTATATCGCATTATAAAGGATCACATAAAAAAAAGTTGTATTGAAAATACCTTGAGTTTAGCACCTGTCGCTATTTTTAAGCCAATTTTTCTGTGCTTTAGAATTACTCCAAACTCTTCACAATTTTCGAGATTCTTTAATTTTTTTTTTTTCACTCCGAAAACCAGCCACATGGATGCCTTCTTCTTTGTTTTTTCCAATAATCGTTTTATCAATAGAAACAATTATGAGCTCACTATTCAGAAATGTGTAAGCGGCGAGGGTAAACGAAGACTGACTTCTAACTGGCTCCAGCAGTGAGCAGAAGGTATAATAATTGAGAGAAGCAAAAGCTTTTGTTAAACCCTCTGCTTGCTAAGAAAACGGCACTGAATACAACAGAACATCCTAATTGAACAAAAATTACGATTTAAACAAAATCAATATAAATGAATGTAGGAATTATTACCATTTGAATCATGCAATGATATGTGCAGATAAAAAAACACACAGAAATGGAATTCGCCTTGGTTATTACGGCGAATTTGTAACCCAAAAATAACGCGATGTCAACCTAGGAACAATATTACAATTCTCCTATTAAATCAAATTTCCTATTCTCTTATAGTCGGAAATATAATGTTTACTTACAATCAACAAGGGAAAATAAGAAAACAACTCTTGATTTTTGTCAGTGGATATAACCACACTTTATAAAAAGTAATTACTTCACGAACTATAAAAACTTTGATGCTATCCACTAGATGGTAAACTGGCAAAATGGCAGAATTTCTATGCATTTCCATAATCGAAGCCTCGGTAACGCTTATAATTAGCGTTTTTATTCCAGGTGAAACAAAATATGGAAATAGAAAAACGTCAATACCTTGATAAATAAATTAGCTTCTCAACAAGAAGAAGTTCATAGATGGCGCTATATTTTATGTTAAGATGGGAAACGGAAATCTGTTATTCAAAATAAAGTGAAGAAGAAAATCGAAAAATTTTAACTCGGTGCAAGCGCCACTACAAATTCCCCCCGCCAAAATCAGACTTTGGGGGGTAACATTTGCCACCGAAAGCTGATACCGCTTGCAGCCAGAATGCACTACTGCCGAATGTCCTTGGCGTGAAAAACTCCTACCAAACTACCTTTTAAATCCTCGAGTTCGTAATAACAATTTCCAAGTTTACGTCTTACGCGGGCTTTGATGAAAGTTGGAGCTAATTTGGCATTATAACCCTGTTCAAAGTTGCTCTGTTTGAAGTTTCGTCGAAACACTTCTTGGCCCTCATTAAAAGATACCTCCCGGGATCTAAGATTGTAACTCCTCTCGTTCCTCTCAAACTGCCTATTCATTATATCCTTGGCCCTATTAGACATAATAGCTAAAGAATCATTTCTATTGAAACGCACCGTTCTATCCTCAAGCATCTGCAACTGTCGTAACACCGGATATACTGACGCATTCGTTATCATGTGTTGTCCAAATGTAAGAAAATATGGGGATGTCCCAATTGCTGAATGAACAGTTGATCTTAATGCACATGCCACGCTACTTAACAGCTTATCCCAATCTTTCTGATCCGGCGAAACATAAGACTTTATTGCTGCCAAAACCGACCTGTTCACCCGCTCAGAGGCGTTGGCCTGGGGAGAATGTACAGCTGTAAAAATATGATTAATATTGTACCTTTTCATGAGTTGGCTAAAAACATGCGATTTGAACTGGGATCCATTGTCTGAAATAACGACTTCTGGGACCCCATAAGTACGAAATAAGTCTGATTCTAAATAATCAGCAACTACTTCCGAATTAAACTTTTTAACAGCCTTCAAGAAAGGGAATTTTATTGAAATGGTCCAATACTACGAATATTCCTATATTACCGGATTTCGACCTGGGATATGGACCAAGAAAGTCGATATATATCTTTTGGAAAAATCTATGCGATTCCATGGTTTTACCCATGGGTGGTCTTAACGGTTGACTCGGATGCTTAGTAGCCTTGCACACTTCGCAGTTATTCACAAAATCCTTGACATCTACTGCCATATTTGGCCAGAAATAAAATTTACGAATTTTAAACAAAGTTTTGTTAATTCCACCGTGTGCAGCCAGGGGATCATCATGAGCTCTCCTTAATACTTCCATGACCATACCTCGCGGAATCCACAATTTCCACGCCAAATCATCATGGACCTGCTCACCGGTTGCGTGTTCCATTCTCCTATAGAGATATCCATCAATGACCTTTAAATCTGGCATTGAGTCCAGATGTCCCTCTACTTTTTGTAATAAAAGTTTGTACTCATCCGACTTGAAATGATCAGAATTCAAATCAACGAACAATCCACTATTCACCTCTAAAACAGACTGGCTATCAAAATTGAGTGCTGAAATATCATCGGAATTCACTCTCGAAAGAGCGTCCGGGACCAAATTCAAACTACCACGCCGATGTTCAATATTAAACTTATAAACTTGAAGCTTTAATGCCCACCGAGCTAACCGTGTACTGAGATCGCTTTGGGACATGAGCCACTTCAAAGACGCATGATCAGTGATCACCGTGAACTCATGTCCTTCCACGTATGCTCTGAATTTTTTAATGCTCAGCATTGCTGCCAAACATTCCTGTTCGGTGACTGAGTAGTTGCGTTGGGCTTGATTGAGTTTCTTCGACATAAAGGCGATTGGAAACTCTTCACCCTCCGCATCCTTCTACACCAATACTCCTCCTATCCCCGTTCTACTTGCATCACAGTGGATATAAAAAGGCTGTGAGAAGTCTGGGCTATGTAGAACCGGGGCGGTGCTCAAGTGGGACTTTAACGCTTCAAATGATTTCTGAGCTTCCTCAGTCCATATAAATTTACGTTTTACTTTGGTTAGATCAGTCAAGGGCGTGGCAATCGACGCATAGTCCTTTATAAATTTACGATACCAGCCCGTCATTCCTAAAAATCTACGGACTTGCTTGATGGATAAAGGTACTGGGAAATCGGTAATTGCGGAGACTTTATCCGGATCAGTCCGAATCACACCATTTCCTACCACATGGCCTAAATATTTAACCTCCGACACACAAAAGTTACTTTTCTCTATATTAATTGTTAATCCTGATTCCTTTATTCTACGAGCAACCAACTTTAGAACCTCCATGTGCCTTTCAAACGATTCCGAAATAATCAGTAAATCATCCAAATAAACGAATACCTCCGTCCTGAGAGTTGGCGGTATCACTTTGTCCATCAGCCTGGACATGGTCTGCGGAGCATTACATAATCCAAAAGGCATGACGGTGTAGTGATACAGCGGCCTCCCAGGAACGGTGAAAGCAGTTTTCTCCCGAGATTCACTGTCTAAGGGAATTTGCCAAAATGCGTCCTTGAGGTCTAAAGCGGTGATGTACTGTGCTTTTGGCAGACGACTCAATATCCCATCAATATGTGGCAAAGGATATGCGTCACCTACCGTCACAGAATTTAATTTCCGGCTATCTAGACAAAGTCGGTTCTTGCCGGGTTTTCTGTGTAAAACTACTGGCGACGACCAAGCACTATTTGATTCTTCAATTACACCTAAATCTAACATCCTATCTAATTCAGCATATATTAATTTTTCTACTGCCGGTGAGACAGGGAAGTGTCGCTGTTTAATGGGTTTTGCTGACCCGGTATCTACAACATGCTGAATAACGTTAGTTTTGCCTAAACCTTGTTTCGAAAATGAAGGGAATAAGTCAATAACCTGGTTCAAGAGATGCTGCTGAGTATCAGACAAATCTATTTTTGGCGAAATTTCCTCTACGAATGACATGTTATCAGATAAAGTTTCATTTAAAACTAATCCTGCAGGTAGTAAATTGTACAACCTCCAAAAATCGATTCCTAGAAATAAATCCTTATCAAGGGAAGGTATGATAAATATTGTAATCGCTTTCTCAATTCCTTTAAACTTTATTTTAGTATCAACAAATCCTTCAATTTTCCTATTAGTACCATCGGCTGTTTTTATGTGTGAATTTAACTTCTTATATGAATGTCCAGATTTTATATAGTCTTTCGCAGTATTTGATCCTATGCAGCTTAAGGAGGCACCAGTATCCAACAACCCTAACAACTTCCTGCCAAAAAGTAACACTTCCGCGTAGGGTCTCACGTCCGAAGGTCTGTCCAAAACAGAGCAAATAAACTGCCTTCTGAAGCTCCGAACTTTTCCCCAAAACGAGCGCATCCTGCTAGCTGATCTGGTTGGTTTTTTGTTTTCATTAAAAATCCTATTTCTCGCTTCATAATAATCTCTTAACCGAATATGAAAGGGTTTAATAGT
>NW_026882687.1:0-41165 GCF_032173495.1 Musca vetustissima
CATTGTGATCATTTATTTTATTTTTAATTTATGATATTCCACTTCGTTTCTCAAAATTCCACCTGTGACAAAGAAAACACACATTTAATATCATTCCAAAAAAAATTAAATAAAAAAACTGAATGTAATGAGGTTTGAAGTAAATCCCCCGCAGCAGTAGATCATACCGTTGTTACTGTTTCCAACCATCCATCCACCCGTCCACAATGATGATGGAATTCCGCTCTCTTCATGTTTGCTGTACTTTAATTATATCAATTTCCAACCCATAATTATGTCTGGCCAAAGAACAAATTTTCATTTCAAACTCTTTTTTTTTCTTTTTGTTTGTTTTCAACTGCACACATGTTGGAGTAACATGGGGTTCCTCATCTGCGCTGCCCATCATTCAAAAAGCCAAACGAGAGAGAGAAAATAATTCATGGCAAGAATATTTTCTGTAGCCTTAAGGCGTACTTAGGCATCAAAAATTTACCTCTAAAGATGCATAAAAATGTGCAGTTAAGCAGCAGTGGAGCTGTGTCTTCAGCTGGGGATGTTAGTTGGTGGAACACAACGTCATCAAAAACCTAACCTGTCAGGCAGACAATCAGGAACTACAATTTATCGTAGTGGTAGTCGTCAGTTCTTTGGTGGTTTTTATTTCAGTTTTTTTTTTGTTCCTGTCGAAGGGCGAAGCGAAGGCAGCAGCACAAAGGCATTGCATTGAGGAGTAGAAATTAAATTAATATTTACTTTATTCTTGACATCAGTTGAGGCAACCTATAATCATCATTGCTGGTGATGACAGCATAAAAAGCACCTAATTACACATTGTTAGTTGGTCGGTTGTGGTATGGGACGGACAGACGTACTGTAACTGAAACAACGATAAATGTGTATAAGCGTATAAGGCCAAAACCCATTATCAACACCGCCTTGGTGATCATCGTCGTCATCATCTTGATCGACCACACAGGATGGTCGTTTTATTTAGACTGCTTTGCAAATCGTCGCCTCATTGTGTCCCCGTACCGTAGCTGTCTATCTTTATGCCTATGGACGACCTTGTTTGGCTGTGTGTACTACTTCGGATCGTAAAATTGCCTATTAAAGAAATGTAAACAAAATTATGCCATGAATTAAGCGCCAGTTAGGTTTGAAGGGGAAAATTGTGTTTTGGAAAAATAAACTAAGTTGCAGAAAGAAGAAACTGAAAATATTTTTAAAATAATGCGAAATTAAATGTTATTTTTTCCAATTAACAAGATTTTTAATATATGCTATTAAAAGGTTTATAAGGCGTTACTTAAATTTTCTATAGCATAGATAATCTATTAAATATTTTTCATCAAGTAATAGTTGTTAAAAATTGGAGAGACTCGCGGTGGGAACAAACTTCAATGAACATGAAATAAATATGGACAACATTATTTACCAAGAAGCTTATCTTCCACCAGCCTCTAAAAGGGGGCATTTTCGGCCGCAAACATGAAGATAAAGGATGATTCTGAAAAATATGATTGTCAACGAAAGCTCAACTGTGTCCCGTTTTCCTTTCCGGAAGCAAGGATTGTTATGAAACATCTCGTTAGGTTGTCGTTTCCCAAAGGGATAAATAAATTCAATCTTAGTTCTCTGCGTTTTTTATTATCCCATTTCAGCTAGACCAATTAATATTTCAGAAAGGATTCCTGGACAAAGCATTGCAAAGAAGATGACATCGGTTTGCCTACAAAAGTTCATGGATACTATGTTTCAAGGATTGGTGGTATTGCGACGGTCCAATAACCCTTAATTAGATATTCCCTGTGCAGCAAAAAAAGCAAATATTGTGAGCTGTTATCAGTGTATGTTCAGGTGTGAATTGTGCGCTTAAACGAAATAATTGAGAGGAAATCGGGTTTTATTCTGTGAACAAGTTTTTAAATAATTGCCTAAAATTTTCTAGCTAATTATCCGTCCATTGAGAATATCTATTAGTTCACATTCATCAAGGACAATTTTTTTGATAAAACTTTGACGAAAGAGTGGGTTCCAATTTGCTGTAGAATTGCAGAGAGTTATTTGATTTTTCGAGCGCTTCATTCATTACATCCGTGCGCATATTTTGTAGGAGAAACTGCATATTTGTCTCCATCGCATTTTTGAGAGATTCGGTGAGAAATTTATCATATTAAGTTTTTCTGTTAGATTATTTAGATTAATTTCCAGTATATCTCATGAGACATGACTTTCTTTGCCAGTATTTTTGGAAGCCTATCATCGTTATACTCGTACAAAATTCGTGATATATAATTAAAGTGGTCTTTCAAAGTAAAGATATGCCCTGTTTTTAGCATTAATGGGGATAAAACTCGGCAGTTTTAAAGCTTTTGCAAGTATATCGATTTTATCGAAAAAATATCCGTATGTGTGATTCACATGATTGGAGAGATCTGCATACTGCTAAAAACGCCTTCCATTTTGCTGTCAGGTATACGTTTGATTTTGACATCATGTATAGTCTCACGAGTTAGACGTACATACATAGCTCGATTTATCTAGTCGAACTACGACGATCGGTATACGAAAAGGGCAGTCTATGGCCTATGGAACCACAGATCCCGGGATTTCAGCCATTTGGGTGGGAAATTTTGACGGGGGCTATACCAACAATATTGTTCAGAGATGTTTATATGAAATCTAGCATTCCATTCTACAGTTATTCGATTAAAATTTTTTCAAAATTTTTTACACTTTGTGAGGATGCACCAGAAGAAGTGACCAATGGGTTCCATCTTCGAATTTTATATAGGTTTGGTATATATATATAGATAATAGGTTGTGAAAAGTTTGGTTCATATCGGATAGTCCATTTGTATAATAATATAAAATTAATTTTCATTGACTCTTTGAGAATTTTGTGGGAGAGGTATCAGAAGGTGTCGACCGATAGTCCCCATCTTCGAAGTTCGAACTTGATCTACGTTTGGATATTACGCACAAGAAGTATAGAAAAACCGACAGGCATTTGTATATCGACTCCAAAGTATTTAGTCCAAAGAAATATGCTGTCTAAAACCAATACCTCGATCAGTCACATTTTTGCCGTATTTAAGTGTATTTACCTCAGGGTTTAGAACCGTTAAAACCTACAAAATGCCGAAAATGCGGCGGGATCATTTATGTATGTAATCTGAAAATATAGACCTATATAGATAATTTTTATAATTTTTTTTTTTCATCTCGGAATTCCAATTTTCAGCCACGTGGCTGGAAAAACTCGAATCAGCCAAAGAAGTCTCATACTTCAATTTCATGATTTTTTGAATTCAGATTCACTATCACTAAACCAATTTGTAATGTACACATTGGACAGCATCATTTTCACCTTCAAAATACCAAAAAGGGGCGGGGTCATTATGCGGAAACTATACCAAATGTGAACGCGAAATGTTAAATTGCAGCCACGTCTATGAAAAAATTCGTTCAAAATTCATGGATCTCTATTGCAGATCTACAAAGGTCTTTCACACCCTCTTGCCGTCAAGGCCTTCAAAATACCAAAAAGGGTCGGGGTCATTATGCGGGGACTATACCAAATGTGAACGCGAAATGTTAAATAGCAGCCACGTCTATGAAAAAAATTTGTTTAAAATTCATGGACCTATATTGCAGATCTGCAAAGGTCTTTCAAACCCTCCAAGATCCCTAAATGATAATTTATCGAAATGAGGCCGGAAATTTATATGTAGACAATCTCGAATCATAGACCTACAATTTTCAGCCAAGATGTTTCTCATACTCCAAGATTCCGGAATTCCAAATGCCGGCCACTTGGTTGGAAAATTGTTTTCAAGATCTTCAAAATACCAAGAAGTGGACGATAAATGTCGAATTCTAGCAACTTTATAGGTTAGAAGCTTTAAACTGTGGGGATTTCTTTAAGGCGGCTACTTCAAAATATTGGCCTTTATCGGAAATTTTCTGCAAAGATCTCAGAATGACAAATTACAGCAACTTCGTTGGGAGAATGTAGCCAAAACCTTCAGAATATCAAAAATAGGGTGGGAGCAATATTTGGTTGACAATGGCAAAAAACATGGACTTACTGGGAAAATGTTCTTCAAGAAACTGGAATGTCAATTTACTAAAAAAAAATTAAACATTTTACTTTACTAACATTTTACTCTACTTTACATCTGTTTCAACTCATGTTTCTCCTCTCTCCCTTTTTTTACAAATACAAATGTATTCCTCTCAAGAAAAACAAAAACACCACAACCACCATTCATTGTTCGGCAATGCTTTATTTTGGTATCGTTGTCCGCCTCTCCTCTTATTTACTGTTCGTTTTTTTTTTAACCGCCGGCATTCCACTCACTCAGTTGTGACCAGTTTGCATTCCATTGCTTCTTTATTCCAGATAAACTTGTCAATCTCTGAATTGGTGTTACAAAATTCCCATATGTATTTTCCAACAAGCCTAACCGAATGTTTAATATTGTATATGATTGTTCTAATGACGTAGAACATTAATATGTTAGTAAATAATAAGATTCCTGCCTCTAGAGGAAAACAGAAACCTTATAGGAAACCTCGGAAGACAAACTGGGACAAATTCAAAGCTAAAACAGCAGCCTCGATCCTGGATCATAAAGATCAAAAAACGCTTGAGGATGTTAAATTAGCTGTGGGTAATGTCACGGCCACTCTTCTGAAGAGCTATGAGGCTTCTTGTCCCCTAACATACCCTGGGAAAAAAATCTCAGCCGGTATGGTGTTCACTAAACCTTGCAACCTTGCGGAAGGCTACAAGGAAAGCTTACAATAGAGCTAGTAAGACAAAGCCTCTGTGCAGATTGGAATGTCTATAAAAGACAATTCAATAGGAAAAAGGAGCGCAATCAAGAAGTCTAAACGTGAGTCTTGGGTCTGCTATAGTGGGTCAATCGAAGGAGTCAACGAAGCGGCCAGATTTCGCAGAGTACTATCTAAGGATCCAATATCCATAGGTAGTATTAAGCGAAGTGATGGAACGTGGACAAACTCTGACAGTGAGACTCTTGATCTTCTATCGTCAACCCACTTTCCTCGTTGTAAGGACTATAGGGAGGGTGCGCAGTGTGTGCATCAGCCTACTGTTCGGACGAAGGAAGAGGAGAAGTTGATAGAATATACCCCAGTAGAAAATACTCTCTTGCGTGACAATTTCATTGACGAAACGTTGACGAAATTTATGGAATTGTCATTCATGACTAAACACATGATATGTCGTCGAAAATGTCGTTCTTCTCGAAATATGAAAACAAAACAAAAATAGTCTGAATTGAGTGTACTATGAAATATTGACAGAAACGAAAAGAAAAATGTTTCTGCAAAAATATATAAGAAATTTAGATTAAATTTAAATATATAAGAATTAAGAATCTCGGTTAAAATAGGTAAGCTTAACTGAATATATAATTATTTGTATCATTTCTTAAATGCTTTCTTTTACTCTTTGGATGGGGCAAATAAATGACAATTGGTGAAATATTGTAAGTAATATCTGAAAGATGTTTCATATTTTAAAGCGTTTTAATGTTGTTGTTTCTTTACAGATGATGTTAAAATGGAGAAAATCATCTCGACAACTTATCATGCAATGTGTTTATTTATATTATTATAAACGTAAATGCAATGTATAATTCTTGTTATATAATAAATTACGTATGTATAAGTACATATATGTATATTTTTATTTGAATTTTTAATGGGGTATGATTGATGACAATGGGTATTCAGTCGTCAACGACTGCGTAAACGACATAGTCGATGATAGTCGTCAACGAAAAGTAGGGAGTTTTGTCGCCGTTGTTGTCGTCAACGACAACTTCGCTTACCTTGTCGCCCAAGTTGTCTTGCATGAATACTGCGACACTTGTGTGAAAATTTCGTCAAGGATCTCACATTGTTGTCTGCAAAGTGTCTTCAAGGAATTGCCATTGTCTTGCACGATTCGTTAATGTTGTCTGCAAGACACTTTCTACTGGGACTATAAGAGACCCAAAACTGGTATGGGCGATAAACAGTTTTCAACCCTATAAATATCCTGGCCCAGATGGTCTTCGCTGCTGACCACAATAAGAGGGAGATCAAAATCGTCTATGTGAAGACGAAGAAGAACTGGAAACAATTTAACACATCCTCTGTAAGTGTCCATCGCTGATTAGCAGAAGACATAAACAGTTTGGAAGATATGAAATTAATAATCTAGCCTTCTTCTTCAAAATAGACCCAAACCAGATCCTAGGCTTTGTCAAAAATTTGACATGGCTATAATAACCTCTTTTCCACTCACTATCTTTTCTCCTTACTCATCCACTCTCTCTCTCTTTTCTTTACAGGTATATATAAAAGGATGATCACAATGGACATAGTCTCCGAGTGGACGGTTGTTATCAACAACCGTACATCCCTAACCTAACATAAACAAGAAGAAACGATACAAGACATAACAAAAGATAAAATATAAAATCAATATTGCAAAATTGAAAATAAAATGAGTTTCACAAATCAAAAGTTGATTTTTAAAGCCAGTATTTAAAGTTTTATGAATTGCATTCATAAAATGCAGAAATCTCGACATTAGCAGCACTTTCTGCACATTGTTCATATAATTTTAGAGTTATTTCTTCTGTGTATACCGAGACTCCTTATAAAACTGTATAGCATGCACAAACCCTGAAAATCGATAATACGTGTTCTATGCAAGGTCATAGACTAAATGTAAATATCTAATGACAATACCGACATATTTTAATTTTATGATTCTCTAAACTTTTTTTACAAAAATATTCGTAGCTTAAAGAATGTGTTCACATGAACTTATCCATTAAATACCAAAACATTTCTTAGACTGACATTTGATGAACAAATATGACCCACAATTCCATTTAAATTTCAAATGAATAACTTTTAAAAAAATCACACGGCTAATTCTTGGTAAATTTCAATATTCAAATGTTGTTACAAAATGTTGACAGACCTAACCTTTTTCGTCGTTTTTCCAAGAAAATTTCCAAATCAGTTCTAATAAAGTCTGAGTGACAAAAAATATAGGGGCGGCTTTCAAGCTATTCAAACTATCAACTATCATTTAAAAGTCGAAAAAAATCAATTGAAATATCGATAACATATCTTTTTACACAATATTTCACAGGTCTCTAATCACGTACTAAAGGCTGAAAACAAATCGGGGCCCAATTTCAAACTAAATGCACATTTTAAGCCATAATAATATATCAAATGATTTCAATTCCAAGAATTTTGTACAAAATCTAAACTCAATGAATTCCAAAAATAAAAACACCGAATTTGTTGACTGCTCGGGGTTGGCTTTCTTTTTTTGTTTGGTTGGTTGGTTGGGGGTATCTTGTCATGTAAACCAATAAATCGTCATAAATGTACAATACAGGTCGTCGGCGGCGGACACACGTCCCATAGCCCAACATTTTTGTTTTCGGGCTAGAAAATTCTTATCAGTGAGGTTGATGTGGTTGTTACCTTTGTTGTTGTTGTTGCTGATGATTTGATGTGCCATTAACAATCAGTTTACAAGCACGCAAGCACACTTGTTGCCTCTGATTCCCCCTCACCCTCTCTCTCCATCCAAATTAATTTCCAAAACAAATTTTGTCGTTATTAAAAAAAAACAACAACAAAAACAACAGTCAAGTGTAATTGAAATTGAACGTAAAGAATGCATAAATACAATGTTACGTTACGTACATCATTTGGCGTGCGCATGCGCAACATACCATGGACATGCCATGCCTCAAACGTACGTCATATTGACCATTCTGCCATTTGTTGGCTTGCTGGCTGGGTGACTGGCTGGTAGGCTGATATTGTTTACCGATGATATTCCCAATCAGTAATTAAGAATTTTCAACACGTCTACCTTTTATGCAAGGGGCAGCGTAGTGAGACAACAAAAATCCCACCGACAAGACCTGCAACTGGGTCTACACGAATATATCGATCAGTGGAGATCTATGACAGGCAGACCTGACACAGCACAGTACAGGAGACAAGACGAAGACAGGCCCAGTAGCAGCAGTATCAGCAAAAGACATACGGCAGGCAGAAAGGCAGACACAACAATTTCAACCTTCATGTAACAGACCAAACGACAAGTGTGTCCCTCCAGAGGCGTATGGTTGTATGCATGTATGTGTGCGTGTGCCTGTTGAGCTGGCAAGAAAAGGCTTTTTTATTGATCACTTAAAATAAGTGATCACTGATCATGTCTAATTGATTTTGAAGAAAATCGTACCACCAGCACCACGACCATCACTAGCTTTTTTGTTAATGGTAACTTTTTCTACCACAAGCTGACATTTCTCCCTCTCCTTAACCGCCTTTTGGCCAAGGATGAAAAAAACTTTTATTATCTTGATTAATTTTTTGTTTGATTTTGTTTTTTTTTCGACTGCAGCAGCGAAAACTAGTTTTCTGCGGGAGATTCTTTGTTTAGTTTTGAAATTTTGTATCTGTCGGCTAAATTTTGTTTGTATTACCTTTTTAGTTGACAGTTTTCATTGTGGCCCCGGGCCATATATCGTTGATTCATGCATATAAATTTGTTTTTAGATTTTTAAGACAGGATTCAGGATGCATTTGTTTTATACAAATGGGGTGTGGTATGGGAAGTTGATAAAAATTGTAAAAAAGAAAATATAAGAAGTGAAAAAATGCGTTAAGTTCGGCCGGACCGAACATTGGATATCCTCCATCATAAATATACTTGCAATGAAAATATAGGGAACATACCTAAAAGCGAACCTATACCGATAATTCTACAAACCGATTTATGTAAACCATTATGTACACCAAATACAAATTTCAGCAATTTTTAATGGAGATGTTCCCTAAAATCTGAAAACCTCAAAGCGTGGACTGATATTAATGGTATAGTACTAATCCTCAAACTACTGCAATTTTAATTGTATAGTTATATGAGACTATGACTAAAAGCGGGCCAATATTGATTACATAGTGTAGGAATTAGCAAATATTTGGGGTTATCACAATATGAGGGGCTATGCCTAATTAATGACCGACTAGTTAAATTTCGAACTCAATATTTTAATTTTGTATCTCAATTCTTTCCTTCAAGAGGTATCATTATATGTAGGAGATGCCTAAATGTCTGCCCATATATTTCATTAGAATTCCACACTTTGAAGGGTAAAAACTGACTATTCCGAGTACGACTATCCAACCATACTATGTCAGAACACGCTTATATGGGGACATTCTCCCAACACACGGAATTAATCAGCTAACTATTTTAATATAAAACCAGTGAGCGGAGCAGTATAGTCGGACGGGCCCGACCATACCCTACACAACTTGCACGGAGCTCTATCTTTTTGCGGATGTTTATTCCGAGCCTGGACAATATTTCGTGATATTTGCACCCTCTGGCCCGTTTAGAGGTCAACACCACCTCTTCTTTACACTGACGTATTTTCCGAATATTTCTAATATCCAGCACAGCCCTTCTAATTACTTGTCCAGATTCCCTTCACCGTGAGTTGTGTTGTGATGTTCGGCTTATAATTGTGGCCTATAGATCGACTCGAAAAATACAAAAAAAAAAAAATAAATAAATAAATAAATTTTCGGTCCACTTCATCCCAAAATTATTATCTGATCATCACCGAAAATTATAGGCGTTGTCCATGACCGCAACAGGAATCTCATGAAAAATTTCAAAGCGATCAGCGCTATATTTTCGCCCTCTAGTGTGGTAACGGGTTACTAAATAATATATGAATATGTAAGCACCTGTAAATATTTAAGTGTAACTCCCACATCTGAATACATACGACCATATAATTGGTATCAATTTAAAGGTCAACCACTCCTCTTGGATATACTATCTACTAATCGGGTCTATATAAAAGCCATAGAATACAAATTTTGTAATTTTTCACAAAAAAATCAGGGTCCATTTGACCCGTTAAATATTGACCAATCATTATCAAAACAGTCATGCTTATTCTTTAGCCCGAACCCGTTTTCCATGTAAAATTTCGCGATGTTCGGGCTACAATTACGGCCTCTGGAACGACCAGAAAAACGGACAAAAATTAAGTATTTGGTCCACTTCATCCCCTAAATATAACTGTGGCCTGTATCATGTTTACAAATTATAATGGACACACGGACGGACAAACATATCTAGATCGACTCAGCTAGTCGAGATATGATCGGTATACTTAAAGGTGGGTCTAGGACCAATATTTCGCGGCGTTACGAACTCTTGGTGCTGCACAAAGCTATAATACCCTGACAACATAGTAGGGAGATTTGTTACCATATACGTCTACAAAATACCAAATTACAGCGAAATCGGTTGAAAAATGCGCTCAAGAACCTCAAAATACCGAAAATTGGGGGTACCCTTATATGGGGGTTATCAGAAAAAATGGACCTATATTTATAATTTTTAGTGGAGATATTTGGTACCCAATAAGAACCCAAGGTACCACATTTCAGCGAATTTGGTTGAAAAACGCGCTTAAGAACCCTATAATACCGAAAGTTGGGGGGAGTGGTACCCTTATATGAAGGCTAGCAGAAAAAATTACCTATATTTATAACTTTTAGAGGAGATATTTGGTACCCAATAAGAACCCAATGTACTGAATTTCAGAGAATTCGGTTGGAAAATTGCGATCAAAACCTCCAAAATACCGAAAATTGGAGGTACCGTTATGTGGGGGCTATCAGAAAAAAATGGACCTATATTTATAATTTTTAGTGGAGAGATTTGCTAGTCAATAAGAAGTAAAATTTCTAAATTATTCGGTCGAAAAATGTGTTAAAACCCCCCAAAATACTGAAAATTGAGGGGGCTACCAGAAAAAAGGACCTATATTTATAATTTTTAGAGGAGATATTTAGTAACCAATAAGAACCCAATTTCAGCGAATTCGGTTCAAAAACGAAGGTACACTTATATGGGAGATATGCCTAATCGTGGGCCGATACAGCCCATTTTTGAACTTTACCTGCCTACTGACAAAAGACACAAAGATTATTTCGATGTGTTACAAACGGAAACGGAAACAACTAATATAGGGTATATTTATTTTTATATCCTACACCATACTATGGTGGAGGGTATAAAAATAGGTAGGGGAAATGCGGCTTAATCCAAAAAAATACCGACAATGGTCAGGACCTTTATAATTTCAGTGTATAGACTTCGCTGACTCTATAAACCCGGTCTAGAAAAAGAAGACCACATTGGTAATAAGGACCTGCTGATCACATCAAGCGACTTCGACGAGTATCTTTTATTGATTAGCCGATATAGCAGAATGCCTGAAGTGAGCGAATCTGACAATAGGGGTAAAAAAGGCCAAACTTTGTTTCCAATAGCTGAAGTACATAGGATTTATTATTGAATGAAGCGTATTGCGAACCGATCCCGAAAATATAGAGACAAGTACATAAATAGTACATAATAGTACATAAATGCTATAGCGGTTAGGAGTTTTCTAGGTACGTTAAACGTATGGAGTTCACCGTGATCACAGACCATCCGAGTTTGCAATGGCTGATGAACCTCAAATACCTCAGTGGAACGTTAGTCAGGTGGTCACCCCAACTCCAGTAATATAATTTTAAAATTGCTTCTATGCAAGGGTAAAAAAAAGTAGTTGCTAACATCCTATCACGTCTGCCCACTATCGAAGAAATTTATATGATTTTATTCCGATATATACAAAGAGCTTAGATATGTAGAGGCGAAGAATCGCGAAACCTCCCAGATTTAAAAATTATAGACAATATGGTGTTTAAAAAGAGTCACGCTCTGTATGATCCGAAAATCAAGAGTTCCAGTGAAAATAATGCCATCCAGAGTCATTAACCCATGCATTATTTGAACAATCCTACGATAATACCACATCAGCACATGGAAGCATATCTAAGGACCAATATCGAAGATACAAAATGAAAGCCACATTGGTGATAAAATGAGGGCATAACCATCATTATACCGATAATGTAGGCTGGAACTTAATATGGGGCCATGTCAAAACTTGGACATATATTACAACTTTTCTATAAATATTTCCCCCCTCCAAGAAGCGGAACGCCATGAAACAGCTACCGACATTGAATAGTGTGTTCAAAACCTTCAAAATGCCAAACTATGTATATCAAAACATGGAACTATGTATATCAATAATTGTATGTACATATACACATTTCAACATCAAAAATTTGTAATGCAAAATTACAGAAATTTCGATGCAGAAAATGCGGCTAAAGCATTCAAAATACCGATAATGGAGGCTAATTTTTATATGGAGGGCTTTAATGAAATTATAAAAACATTTTCTTTTTTTTTTTAAATACTCCGACTAACCCTGAATGCCAAATGAATTGGAATATGGAAATTATGCTGGATATTTATGTGAGTGCTATAATAGGGGCCTCCCACGAACCCTGAATATCAATCTATAGCACCTTTTGTGCACAAAAAATATATTATATGAATAGTGTTCAGAAAGTATTGCCAATGTCGGAATTTCTGCATTTTATGAACGCAATTCATAGAACTTTATATACTGGTTACTTGTCAGAGACAGAAGTTTGTAGCATGTATGTTTTCATGTTCCCCATCATTAGAATAACCATAAACAATGTTGGGCTTGTTGTTCGTATCACCCACTGTTTGATATATTGTATTCAGCATTTATATCGAAATAATGTGGAAAATACATATGCGAATTTTGTAACGCCAATGCAGAGGTCGATAAGAGTGTCTGAAATAATGTTACAATGGAATGCAAAATTAGTCACAATCGAGTGAGTAGAAAGTCGACGGTTGTTTGCCAAAATAACACCAAGAGGAGAAGCGGAGAACGATACCAAAACAAAACACAGTCGAACAATGAATGGTGGTTGTGGTCGTGGTGTTTTTTCTTGGGGGGAGAGAGGAAAATGATCGTAAATCTGAAGGAAAATATTGTTTAAATAATCGATTATGTTATTATTTTTGGGCTCTGAGAATCCTGAAATAATTTAAGGGAACCCCACCCATTCTCGATTTTAATTTTTCAAGATTATCAATGGGCTGGTAAATCAATACCAATGCTTGTTAAGGTTTGTAACTTTGCACCTATATATTTGAAGATTTAAAAGAGAAGAAAAATAATTTACAAAAATTTTTTGTTATGGCTTTGTTGTTGTTTTTTGTAATTAAAGAAAAGTCCTTATTATTGTTGGCGGACATGATAACTCCTCACTGGAACATCGGAATCCGAAAATTCCAACGGTGTTAGAAAGAGTACATGTCTGGCTCTCGTATGCACTAGGATTATTGACTTCGCTCTAAAATTAACAGAAAAAATATTTTTGGAAAATCGCCGATTTTTGACCAAAAACCAAGTTAAAAAATAAGGAAGATCTTCACCGATTGACTTTATCCTAGTTCATACGATAGCTATACACTCACAGAGAAACGTGTAAAAATTTGGAATCGATCGGATTTTTAGTTTTTGAGTTATTGTGCCCGCCATTCGCAAAAGAGAAAACGCGTTTAAAGTTTTAGAAGCCCTTTAGCCGTCACTTGATGCTGACGCAATAAATCGGCAATATCTTCAAGAGTTCTTGAGATTTTCACCTGCAATTTTGTAGAGACATTCTTGAATTAGTGTAGAATCGAATCGAAAAAAATTTTGACCCCGAGAAGGGGGGGGGTCCCCTAAAGGGAGGTCATTACATAAAAAAATCCTGTTTGGACCTTAAATCGTCTAAAACTACAATGCAACGACTGTCACCGTCAATTCGGAGCGTTATGATCATATGATAACCGATTTCGATTTGACACCATTAGATTTTTTATGAGGTTACTTGAGATACGTTGTTTATGCAGATAAACCTTAAAAACAATTATTTGTTTTCGGATAATGGTTCGGAGGAGTATTTGGGTAGTTATCCAGGTGGACTACACACGTGAACCTGTTACAAAGGGCACTGACCTTGAGCTGTCAGTGACCTTTTATTGTAAGCTGTCAATAGATTACCTTGAGTCAAAAATTATGTTTTATTACAATTTTCCTTCAACTGATATTTCTAACCTCCGCAAAGGGTATCGCACTGCCTCTCCTTTGCAGTTCATTTCTTTCAATATAACTTTTATACAATATTGTGTCTTTTGCGTCTGTTTGTCTGGCTGTCTGTCCATCCATCTGGTAGAAAAACCTTTTTCGGCCTTGATATTCACATCCGTGCCACCGCCATTCATGGATGGTATTTGCCGCCTGATGGGCATTGAGGAGCCCTGTCTGTGTCTGTTGTTGACAGGAGGCTTCTTCTGCTGCTCATTTTGTCGGTGATTGATTTAATTTTTGGTTTTGGTGGAGGATCTACGTTCGTTAGTGGTTCGACCGACCGACACGATTCAATTTCAATTGGCCTTTATCTTTCGGGGGCCAACCAAAAAAGAAGGAAAACGAAGATACCACAAAAATCGTGTGCCTTTACCAAAGAAAATGAGGAAGAGGTTGCATGAATGGTGGTGGGGTCTGGAAGGGTGTTGGCCTTTTATAACCTGCCGCTATACGACATTTAATTCTTTTGATTTTTGTTTCATGTACGATTTTTATTGAAGTTTCATGTTAATTGAAATTGATGATGATTTTTTTTCTGGGTTAGAATTCGTCCAAATGGACGAAATGGAGACAGCACAGCAGTAACAGCAGCAGCAGATCGTTTGTGAAACTCCATGGAATGAAATCATTTTTATAGTTATTATAATTTACAGATGACATTGTTTATAGGTGTGGTGAGACGTACTGTGTGCCTGGAATATCAAAAAACCTGAAATGTTATAAAAAAAATCAGAATGGGGTTAGGCGATCATAAAAGGAACATTTTCAATTTTTTAAGATTCAAAAAATGAAGAGTAAACAGAAAAAAATTGGCACAGACAAAGACAGGAAATTATAACGAGGATTGATGAAGCCCATTTTATTTGAAGGGTCACAACAGCGATATGATTGGCTTTAACATGGCGAAGTCCAGACTTATCTTGGTCCCTCTTTCATCTCAATTGTGGACACTGACCTCCCCGTGGTGCCACCTGGGGTAGCATTTTTCATCACACGATGAAATAGTGAGCTAATTTGTGCCGCGAGTTCTCCCATAAGAACTATAAAAAAATGGGTTGAGGCGTCGGGTTAGTTGCCCACACGCGGAAAACCGAACCTACTATGAAAAAGCAAAGAAAAAGAAAACCAAACCCCTCCAATGCTGACGACCCCCGCAAAAGTATAAAGGACCAAAGCCGATATTATTGCCTTACCGGAAATTCGATTGAAAGGGACTGGCGTAAGTTAATAAGATGATTACGTCCTGTATTATAGCTGCCATGAAACGAGACATGAATTTGGCTGCGGATTTATGGTTTACAGGAGAATAAAAGACCTCGTCTCCAGATTCACTCCAGTAGATGAGCGAATTGCTATAATCCGTATAAAAGCGAAGTTCTTCTACATCAGTCTCATTTGCGCCCATGCTCCGACCGAAGATAATGATGAACAGACCAAAGACATATTTTACGAGAGCCTAGAAACATCATTTGGCCGTTGCCCTGGTCATGACATTAATGGCATGAGGTTGATTAACTTCGCGGCAGCAAAAAACATGGTAGTTCGCAGCACCAGATTCAAGCATCTCGATATACACAAGGCCACCTGGATTTCTCCTGATCAAGCAATGAGAAATCAAATTGACCATGTTGTGATAGACGAAAGGCATTCGTTCAGTGTTTTAGACGTTCGATCAATACAAGGAGCGAATATCGATTCCGACCATTACCTTGAGGCAGCCAAGGTTCACACCCGTCTTAATGTAGCAGCAAAGATGCGATCTAATGTAACACGGAAATTTTACGTCGAAAAGCTGCAAAGACAACAGATAGCGGAAGCCTACTCCGCTCAACTTACCCAAATGCTGCGGAAGCACCCCTTTTCCCGATAATAATATAGAAGCACAGTGGCAGAGAATTGCCCACTTCCTACAAACTGCAGCAAAGCAATACTTGGGTACCAAAGAAATTCGTGGTACGATCAGGAGTGTCGTAATGCTACTGATATGAAAAAACGCAGCGTATAGGGCAACAGTAGAAACAGGTAATGCGGACAGTAGAAACAGGTAATGCGATGGAGAACTATCGGGAGAAAAGGAGAAACGTATTTTCAGAAAAAAGAAGAAAGAGCAAGAAAAACGTGAGCGTGAGAAAATCGAGATGTACAGGAGTCAGAATGAAGTCCGAAAATTCTACCAACGGGTAAAACACCAAACCCAAGGCTTTTGTGTAGGTACATTCTCCTGTAGAGATGAAGAAGGAAACCTGGTGACAGATACAGACAGCGTGCTGAGGATCTGGAAGGAACATTTTGAAAAACTTCTGCTATCAAATAGCAGCGGTGAAGAGGATAATTCAGAACCAATAATTGATGACGGTATAGAGTGTATACCACCTAACCAAGATGAAGTCAGAATAGTAATCAATCGGCTGAAGAATAATAAAGCAGCAGGTGCCGATGGTTTACAAGCCGAACTATTCAAGACTGGTTGTCAGATGGTGGCAAGGAGCATGCACCAGCTGATTAGTATAATTTGCCTATAAAGTGCTATCCAACGTACTGTGTGAAAGACTGAGGCCAATGGTCAATGACATTATTGGACCATACCAATGCTACCATTGACCAGATTTTCACTCTGCGCAAAATCCTGGAAAACCCCACGAAAAACACATCGACACTTTCCACCTATACGTCGACTATAAAACCGCATTCGACAGCCCTATCCGTTCAGAGGTGTATGAAGCCATGTCTGCGTTTGGCATCCCTGCTATGCAGGATAACTTTAACTGGCACAAAATCAGCAGTTAAAGTCGGAAAGGACCTCTCGGAGCCCTTTAATACCGAACCAGACAAGGTAACAGTTTGTCGTGTAACCTTTTTAACATCCTGCTGGAAAAGATCATACGAGAGACAAAAATGAACAGAAATGTCACTCTGTACACTAAACAACACATGTTACTCGCCTACGTCGATGGCATCGACATAATGGGTCGAACATTGAGTGCGGTAACAGCCACCTTTGAACAAATTGAGAAGGAGTCTGCCAAAGTGGGTCTGGCAGTAAATGGCGAGAAGACCAAGCTGATGGTATCAACGCGCAAGACGCCCAGTAGACTCGAACCAACTGTGGAACTTGAGAACTACAGCTTCGAGGTAGTCAAAGATTTTATATACATTGGTTCCGCCATAAATAAAACTAATGACATCAGTTTTGAAATTCGGAGAAGGATAGTGATGGCCAACAGATGCTACTATGGTCTGAGCAAACAACTCAAAAGCAAGACCACCTCCCGCCAGACCAAACTCACACTCTACAAGACGCTGATACTACTCGTGCTGTTATATGGATCTGAAGCATATGTACTTGCGCAAGCATATGAGGCAACTCTTGGAGTGTTTGGGAAAAAAATTCTACGAAAGATCTATGGGCCGATCTGCGTTGATGGTGAATATCGCCCTCGAATGAACCATGAGTTGTACCAGCTATTCTCGGACATGGGCATTGTTAGACTCATTGAGCTGCAGCGACTACGTTGGATAGGTCATGTTGTGAGAATGGATGAAGATGCCCCAGCCCAGAAGGCATATAAAAGCGAACCAGCTGATGGTTCACGCAGAAGGGGAATGTCACGAATCCGATGGAAATATCAAGTGGAAGACAACATTGCCGAATATGGTCTTTCAAATTTTAAAGATCGGCGCAAAAGACCAACTCGCCTGGAAATCTTTTCTAAGCTCGGCTTATGGAACGCAAATTCTGTCACAAGTAAGTAGCTAAGTAAGTATTTTTTTTAATATTTCCAACAATTTAAAAATTTTTTTAGCCTTCGCTATCCATTACTATTCCGCATTAAATTAAATATTCCAACATCTCTCTCACATAATAACCGCCAACATCATCTACTGATTACCCGGCTACTGTCTCCACTGATCCTTATAAGGAACCGTTTAATAGTTCCAGCAAACATAATATGTATACATAGTTACGGGACGTGACATGTAGAACATCGTGTCATCGTTGCAACTAATTTTATGTTGCATGCATCAGAATCGAAATGAAATGCTTCCAGCAGTGTCAGTCAGCTAGGAATAGCAGAGGAAAGATCTTCATTAAAACCGAGTGAAGAATAACATTAACCCATTATGAGCTTCCATTCTATTAATTCCATTTCCTTCACCATAAAATTATTTCATTGCCACAATGGGTTAATGGCAATGAACATAAAAACTGACGGCATTTTTCAAAACAAGGAGAATATGATCAATGTTCAGCATTGTACACGACAGCACAATTAATATTCAACACAGATCATGCAGAAACATATGTCCAAACGAGTGGGGATTTTTTTTTGCCTATGTTAGTATGTCTTTTAGCATTAAATCCCTCAGCCAGCTACCGTAGATCTTAGTGAGAAAATTTTCAATTTTTATCAGCAATTTATAAGCAACAGAGGGTACTGTGGCAAAACAGCTGAATAAAAATTTCGTATAAAACACGTCTATTATTACTCATACATTTGTATTCATATATGCTGCTTACAAATCATCGCCAACGTGATATTTATCAACACATACACATATGCCTACATTAAAAAAAAGTACATCAGGATAATGAGTGCAAAAACAAAACATGACAATACAAAAAATAAAAAAAAAACTCTAGCATATGTTTAAAATCGTCAAAACTAAAAAAGATCCAACGACCAACCAAATCCGCCATCAAAAAAATAAAAAACTAATATCGAATGGGTAGCAAAAGAGTGTTGAAAGCTACATGATATTTTCTTGTAGCTTTTTTCCCCATTCGTTCGTCATATTACAATAACAAAAAAAAAAAACAGAAACATCAGAAATGAGTGGGTTTTTCGTTGTCCAATAGGATCTTGTCTGAGCGATCGATCGCTCGTATGCATGTGACTTGCGATTATATTTAGTCGTAAGTAATGGCAAAATTTTGTTCGTGGTAAATTTGTAAACGGATCTAAAGGCTAGAAAATCTTCTACAAATATCGAGAATGAAGAGGACAGTCAATTACACATACATACTTTTTTCCAGTAAAATTCAAATTTGATTATTTGTAACAGGCATCATACTTGTCTGTCATCATTGTTGAGTATGGGTATTGTGGCATGTATGTAATTTTTCAACAACTAGTTGGTAATTGGTAGGAAACTGTGTAGGACATTGTCTGCCTCACCAAATAGGACTGTACTTTTTGCCATTGTAAAGAAAAGTCTTATAAAGGAAAATGTTGTTAATTCATTTATATTTTAGATATTGGTTGTATTAAAATTTGATTTTTGTCAGTATTTTGTGTTGTACTGTAGGGCCTTAAATATGTCTTATAAATATCAAAAAATATTGCCTAGAAAACATCATTCTGGTGGTCCTTGAAGAAGTATTATTTAAAATTTCCCGCCCCGGCTAGTCTTCGGGACAGGAAACTCCGTTCCATTAATAATGTAAGTTCTGATAGTTTTAAAACAGTTTTTTTAAAGCACGCTTGTCATAGTTCCATACAAAAAACCAGTAAGGAATGTTCAAAAGTCAGACGTGGCCGACTATATGATACTTTTCACCACTTTAGGTATATACAATATCCTGTAGATAGAACATACATAGCATCTTTGGAAGACCATTGAGATGGAATCGGGCAAAATCAAATGTGTGAAATACATAGATATTTGAATCAATTAAAAAAAATCCATACACATACCATTCTGAAATCAATGAAAAATTAAATGTCAAACGGCAAATTTATGACATTGGGACAAATATTGGGAGTTTGTTGCACCATTCGATTTCAACGAACCTTTACATACATCAGTCTGGACCTAAAGCAGTACTCTGTGCAAAATTTTGTCTCAATCGGAGAAAAAATGGGAGTTTATGTGAGCTATATATCAATCTGAACAAAACTTCGCATACTTTAGTCTAGACCTAAATCTGAACCGATTTGAATAAAACTTGGCATAAATCAGTCCATACCTAATGCAGTACTCTGTGCAAAATTTTGTCTCAATCGTACAAATATTGGGAGTTTGGTGCAATATCATCGATTTGAATAGTTCGCCAAAAATATTCCTTAAAAAGATCCATAGTTCTTAAAAAAAATTTATCATAAGAAATCATACTTCTGTTGGCCCTCGGATAAAAAATGTTCCTTAAAATTATTTTAGCTTTAGTTCTCAAAAAAGTATATTAAGAAAATCACACTTCTATGATTGTTCTTAAAAAGTGTTCCATAAAAAATACAAGTTTCTGATATCTCTCGGGAAAATGTCGCTTTAAAAAACTTCTTTAGAGCATGGAGCTTCTATAAACATCGCCGTCTAACTCTGTTAGTTGCACTTATTTTTGCATCTCCTCATATGAGGTTATTTCGTTCAAGATCTTAGGATATTGTTAATCACCAGGGTTACTTGGTCGACCTCGATTTTGTGAACCTTGGGAATACCATTCAAGCTCGATTCTATTTATGCAATGGTGTTTTTTCTTAGGTTTGCCAAATCTATCTCCATTTCGTACATTTAATCTGCATTTGTATGAATTCCTGGTTTTTTAGGTTCCATAGCTCAACGTTATATATATATATATATTATATATATCGATAGAGACCTAAATGTTGAGGGTATAAAAAGTTGTTTCAAAGCGAAATTATTTACTTATAACCTTAGCCTCACGGCTAATGAGAGTATAAACACTTTGATTTTTGGTTTTAGACGACATGTTTCTTTGGACCAAATCCATTGTATAAAATTTGGAGTCGATTTGCAAAAGTCCGTCCGCCTATCTGTCTCGCCGGCTGGTGCGAAGGAAGTACCCGATTTCATCCCAACTTTGCACATTGTATTTCTTCAAAACTTAATTCAAGTTCGAAGGTGGGGAATATCGGTCCACTCATTCTGGTACCTCTCCCACGAAATGATCAAAATTGTGCTAAAAATTAATGTTATAACATCATGCGAACTGATTTGAACCAAACTTACTAAGCCTAGAAAAACTCCAAAGATGGGACCCATTGGACCACTGGTACCTCTCCACCAATTGGTCAATATTTTAATAATTTCGAAGACTTCCGCATACCATAGCCTGGCACACATAGTCCATTTAGCACATATTCCATTTGACCCGCTAAATACTAGCTTCCAAAACAGGAATACTCCTTCCTGTAAAATTTCGTGATGTTGTGGCCCCCTAATCAACTAGAATAACATATGATCCATTCTATCCGCTTTTATTTTAAATGATCATTACAAACAAAACTGTATGTGTCGTCTTTGGCTGAACCTACATTATTTTAATAGGACTGTTGTGTGGCACAATATTTTGTATTTAGATCTTCATCTACATCAATATAAAGTCCTGCTCACCTTTACTTTTGAAACCACGAAATGGATTGCACTTAATAATATTAAAATTACTATCTCATATTCGTATGTTCAAGGCCATATAGGGCGTTGTCCTGGCAGTAATTCACTATGAAAATTTAAATCTCAATCGACTTTAGGTATTTTGAATGTGGAGATTATCAAAACGTTAGGTCTAGCCGAACTTAGTGACTTTTTTACTTGTTGTAAAACAATTTGACATAAATCATATTAAAATTGATGAAAATCGTTACAGAAGTGGATATAGCTCGCATATATATTTTCTTTGGATTTCATGCCAATTATTCGTCAAAAACGCAAAAACACACCTATTGTAACCACATATCATAAAACGAATATAAACATGGAATAAATATTTGTTTGTTGCAAAAAATATGTCTTGTGTCATAATTCAATAAAGTTTTTAAACATCTTTGACGTCTTTCATCAACAAATAATGCAGACAACTCAACAACATAAAAAAGCCTAAAATCATTGACATCAAGACGAAGAGACTCTTTTTGTTGCAATATCATCAGTTGTAAGCAAGCATGCAAGAAGCAACAAAGATTCGTTGCGATCGTACATATGTTTGTAACACCAAGACTCATTGTCATTCCATCTATGGTATGCCTCAATTATGATCGTTTAATTTTTGCTTTGAAGAGTTGGCAAAAAACGAAATGAAAAAACCAAACACAAAAACAAATTGCAATACTGCAAAAAAAAAAAAAAAAACAACAAACATTAAAATGGAGGGGACTTTGGTATTCGATGCATGTTTCGCATGTATCAGAGCCAGTTGTTTGTTTTATAACGCCATGGCAATTTCTTACCCTCTTGGAGAAAACATGATAACCGCAAAAACCCATAAAAACAAAAACAAACAAAATCCTTTTTGCCATTTTTATACCCTTCACCATAGTATGGAGGGTATATTAGTTTTGTTTTTCCGTTTGTAACGCAAAGAAATAATCATTTCCGACCCTATAAAGTATATATATATATATTATTGATCAGCGTAAAATTCTAAGACGATTTAAGCATGTCCGTCTGTCTGTTGTAATCACTCTAGCGGCTAAACGAATTGTGATAGAGCCCCAACATTTTGCATAGAGTCGTCTTTTGTCCGCAGGCAGGTCAAGTTCGAAAATGGGCTATATCGGTCCACGTTTAGGCATATCTTTCATATAAGGGTACCCCCCAATTTTCGGTATTTTGAGGTTCTTGAGTGTGTTTTTCAACAGAATTCGCTGAAATTTGGTACTTTGAGTTCTTATTGGGTAGCAAATCTCCCCACAAAAAGTTATAAATGAAGGTCCATTTTTTCGGACAGCCCCCATATAACGGTACCCCTCAATTTTCGGTATTTTGGGGTTCTTGAGCGCGTTTTTCAACCGAATTCGCTGAAATTTGCTACATTAGGTTCATATTAGGTACTAAATGTCTCCACAAAAAATTCTTAATATAGGTCAACTTTTTCTGGTAGTCCCCATATAACGGTACCCCCTAATTTTCAGTATTTTGGGGGTTTTGATCGTATTTTTCCGACGAATTAGCTGCAATTTAGTATTTTGCGTTCTTAATAGGTACCAAATCTCCCCCACAAAAAATTATGAATATAGGTCCATTTTTTCGGATAGCCCCCATATAATGGTACCCCCAATTTTCGGTATTTTGGGGTTCTTGAGCGCGTTTTTTAACCGAATTTGCTGCAATTTGGTATTTTGTAGTCGTAACAAATCTCCCTACCAAAAATTATTAATATTCGCCCCCTTTTTGGGGTAGTCCCCATATAACCCCTTTTTTATATTAAAATAGATATCTAATTTTTTCCGCGTTTTGAGTTTGGTTCTAAGACTCTGTTGTAATCAGGTTCGATAATGAACTATAGCCGCATTTAGACCTAGCCCCTGTGTGGAGGTTCCAGAAGGAGTAGACCGATATTCCCCTTCTTTGAATTTGAACTAAATTTGGAAGAAATAATAAGATGGGCAAAGTTTGGATGAAATCTAAAATTTTCTGAAACGGAATTGGTCCAAAGAAACATGGGGTCTAGAACCAATATAATTATCTAATAAAATTATGGTTTACATAATCCCTATTTAGAAATGTCGGTATAGGCCCACTGTTTGGTATGTTCCCTATATTTTCATTTCAAGTACCTGTCAGTATATCTATGGTGGAGGTTATCCAAAGTTCGGCCCGGCCGAACTTAACGTTTTTCTACTTGTTTTTTTTTTTTCTTGTCTTTAAAAAATACATTCATCCATCCTTTTAATGGTTGCCAATGTTTGCCGTACGGGCCATATTTAGTGGAATATTTATTACATTTGCGTGTGGTTTTGCATGATTTACACCATTATCATATTTCTTCTTCGTTTGGACTTGGTGGTCATGGGGACTAATTGTTGAAATTTAATTTTTAATGGCCCAGGTTGTATTTTTTTTTTTTTTTTGCAGGGAAAATGTAATGGCGTTGCTTGAAATGTCTTTGTAATGAAAAATATTTATATGGTGATAATTAAAAATGTGTAGATTTTGGAAAAACAGTGTAAAAAGAAAAATATGGATGCAATTTCTTAATTAAATTTTAAAATTAATAAATAAATAAAACCGTTAGACAACAGACAACAAATCATAAATAATAACCAAATTACTGTTGATTTGTTTGCAAACACATGCCATTTTTTTACAGCTGTGTGCCAATTCCAAATTAAGTAAAATACCCAATAAAAAATGCATTAAAATATATAAAAAATAAAAAATATAATACAAAATAAAAATATACATATACAATATAAATTAAATCACATTAAATGGCTAACAAGCGTTGAATGGGTCTTTCAACTTTTTCCGTTTAGATTTATATTTATTAATAAAAACATTTGTTCCATTTTTATTACTTATACATATATATATGTACATACATTTGTATTTTGGCATCTATATATTTTATATACGAAACATTTGCCGCATTGTGTTTTTTATTATTAACAAATTATTTATAGACTGTTGCTAAAAAGTATGCCATTTTCTTTTGACGCTAATCATAATTTCATCAACTTAATAACGAATTGTATTCATTTTGACAGAATACAATATTCATGGCTTTTAATGTCTATATTTTTGTGCGGATGATGCTTTCCTTCGCATAAGTGTATATATACGACATATAGAGTAATTTCGTTTATATATATGATATTTGAAATAGAACTACATCGATTATTTTTTTAGATAAAACAAAACTATAAAGAAACCGCAAAATCGCATATTTATTTGACATACTTAAATCCATTTTTTTATTTGCTAAAATATTGGAATTGCCCAACAGCAATCAATTTGTACATATTATATAATTTTTTTAGGCAAGGATGGTGTGGTGTGAGATGGTACAGTTTTGCTTATAACAATTTTGATCAAATATATTTTGTGCTATTGAAACTCTCAATTTTTTATAATAAATGTCATTATTAACCGATCTATCCTCACATACTGCATATAACGACTTTCTTCAAAAGGTCGTTCGAAATTTAATCGTTCCTAGTTTAATTCCCATGGTACATTTGGACCTTTATTTTCTATATTTAAATCCACAAAATACCGAATATTGGAGGGAAGCGTTATATAGGGGCTACACCAAAACGTGGACCATTTGCAAAACCCAACTATATGTTAATTATTTCGATCTCTATCCTGATTTCAATTTCAATTGAAGACATATACTTTGTGGGGTCTCCGGTGAATATTTCGAGGTGCTGGAAACGAAATGACAAATTTTATATACACTCCACCTTATTATGGAGGGTACAAACAAATAAAATGGGAACACCCCCACCCATCATTACTGTTTAATGGGTGATGATCTTCCTTATTTTTTATTCCTTTTTTTATGTCTTAGCTGTTGTCTTTCCTACTGTGAAAAAGGCATTTTCTTTAATCTCAAAAAGAAAAACCACAAAATTTTGAGAAACTCTCAAAATTTTCCACTTAATGTTCAGTTAAATAATTTAGAGAAATAATTGAAAAATCATGCTTGAAAAATTTTAGCCTTGGTATTGATAGTCCTCTAAAATATATTCTTAAAAAATCTGATTTTATGTTCTGATAGCCTATTGATCGCCTTTGAAAAAATATTATTAATACAGTAAGTCGTCCATTTGAGACTCGACACAACTACCACTAAATTTTAACTTTGCTAGGACGTCCAACATATACGGCAACGATCATAAAATTATCTAAAATAAGAAAATCAAATCAATAATAAAATCAAACGAAATTCCAAACTATGGACACTAAGGTTAAATATTAGGTTGGGGAAAAAGAAATCCATTATTTTTATATGAACCATAGCATTTTATTTAACATGCTTCGAAATGTCCGATTTGGGCCAAATATGCACCGTTTTGTTGCCATTTTAAAGGTAACTTCATAATGCCTCTCTTTTATAGAATTCCTGCTCTCGATTTGCAAAAAACTCTAGTAGTCGATTTTCACAATCTTCCCTTGATACCATTTACTTTATCATTAAAGAAATTTTGCAATGCAAGAAAAAGATGGTAATCGTTTGGTGCCAAGTCCGGACTGTATGGATGCATTAAGACTCCCCAACCAAGCTACCAAAGTTTTTGGTGAGTCACTGTAGATGTGTGTGGCCTAGCTTTGTCCTGGTGGAACACGACACCTCTCCTTTTGGCCAATTCTGGCCGTTTTTGGTCAATTGTAAGAGGTTTAAAACAGTTTTATGTTCGATTTTTCGCTCCTGGGCGATGTTACGACTGCTAACATGCCAGTCAACTTCGATCATTTCTCCGATTTTATCGACATTTACGACGACCGTCCTTCCAGTGCGAGGTGCATCTTTAACATCAAAAATTCCTGAACGGAATATATGAAACTAAAATTGCACATAATTGTCAGTTTCAGTATCGGAACCATAAATACCATTTACAATTTTAGCCGTTTGGCTTGCATTTTCCCCTTTGTCAAAGAAAAGCTGTAAAATATACCGTATTTTCTCTTTGTTCACTTCCATTTTTAACACCCTGTAACTACAACTAAATGCTGAATTTGTTCCGAGGGTCACTTTGGGTTTTGATTGATCTAACCCTCGGAATATTCACGGATCATCATCTAAACAGCCCTTCTATGTGATTCTGCATATAATAATGGTCTCTAAAGCGACTAGAAAATCTGACAAAAATAAATTTTTCAGTTCATTGCACCCCCTAAATATCATATCAACATTTCCGAAAATTATAGACGTCGTCCATGACCATAACCGGAGTACATACAGTCATATAATTGGTATCAATTTAAAAGTCGACCACTCCTCTTGGATATATTATCAACACCTCGGTTCTTTGTCCTTCAGAAGTATATATACGAAAAGTCTGGGTCCATTTGACACGCTAAATATTGACCGATTTTCATCTAAATATGCATGCTTATTATATGGCCTGATTCCCTTCTTGGTGTTCGGGTCTTAATTGTGCGACCAGAAAAACAGACAAAAATAAAGTGTTTGGTCCATGTCATCCCCTAAATATTAACCTATATTTACGAAAAACACTAGGGGTCTTAATTGGCCGGAACCCATCCTGTATGCAAAATTTTTCATGAAGATTGGCCCATAACTGTGGCATGTATCGTGTTTACAAATTATAATTGACAGACAGACGGACACACATGCCTAGATCGATACCCTGACAGCATAGTTGTGTAGGGTATAAAAATCTGTTTTTATGTTGTGACATCCTCTGATCGTTTTTGAAAAAAATATTCTTAAACCAGTAATCCGACACACATCGTAATATTTCTGCCTTCGAAGATGGGGAATATCGGTCCACTGCTTCTAGTACATTCGCAAAGAAATGGTCAAAATTGTGCAAAAAATTATTTTATAATATCATGAGAACGGACTATCCGAATTGATAGTCTTATTATTATCTTTACCAAGCCTAAGTCCGAAGATGGGACCCATTGGTCCACTCCCTCTGGTGCCTCCCCCACAAATGGTCAAATTGTTCAGTATTTATAAATGGAATATTAGGCAAAGGAATGTCCGATTTGAACCAAACTTTTCACAAACTTGACGAAGCATAGATCAAGTCCGGAGACCCATTGGTTCACTTCCTAAGATACCTCGCCCACAAAAGATAAACATTTTCAATATTTATAAATCAAAATGTTCATTGCATCCTACTGTCTTTACCAACCCTAGATTAAGCGAATAATAAAACCTGTGTGTAATTTCGAAGACCTCCGAAAATCATAGGCTGAAGGTATATATCTGTCGGCAACACCGATTGAAACTTTTTTATTTGTTTACTTACCATACACCCCGAAAAATTTGTAGTGGAGTGGGACAGGACTCTTATGTACGTGTAATTAAAAGTATTCCAAAAATATATTTTCCTCCAAGAAGCTGGATTGTCAAGTTACAGACACTCATTTGGAAAATGATCCTAACCCTTGAAATACTTTAACAACACATGGAGCACTGTTCTGTTCAGATGTCAGTCACCCTCTATGAGCCCTGTCAAATTAACTATACTCCTCCTCGCAAATAGACCATTTTCCAAAAAAAAAAATACTTTTTCCATGTCAGCCATATTGCTAACTTTCGAGCGGAGTCAATAATCATGAAATGAAGGAAATTGTCTATATAAGACCTAATGTGCTTCTATTGACCAAAAAGCGATAAAAAACTATTTCTGATGGTATGTGTGGCCTTCAGACGTCAACGTCCGCCACATATAGCCCTAAAACATTGAGTCGTATATTGAAACCAAATATAACCTTTAGATGATCTGAATTCTAACCAGACTGTTAAAAATGATAATTACCAGGTTATGCCTATGGGTGACGAACAATCCATCAAATGCCGAAGCTACCCCGGGTAGAGTCACCATCGGCGAATTCGACTTTTCTGACAAAAAACTGTAAAAATGTTTATATAACTAATATTAGGTTTTTATATGTTTTTGGTGCTAGTTTTTATAATTAAATATCAGAGGAATATACCCCAAAAAAGTACAAACTTCCATTTATTCTAACGCTTATGGCGACAAAATCAGCCGGTCACTTGACCACCGTTACAAGCTATTCCCGGTGTTTATATTAAAATAATGTAATTGACCACCGTTTCTACGAATACAAACATTTTTGTACGAAAATCCCTCCATCTATCACCCATTTATCTTATCTATGTATGTCTGCAGCATTACAAAACTATCTATGAACAATCTACCTTTTTATTAAGTTTGTGTTAAATTAAATTTAACATCTTCAGCATTTAACACTTGTTTGCCATCTCTCAAAATCTAAAATATAGTGAAAACATATACGATAACAAAAAATTAAAATTCACAAACACACAACCATTTATTTATTTGTTTGTTGGTGTGTAGATGGAAACATGGCAAGGCAAATAAAGAACCCCTCAAATACACCAACCAACATTTGTGGGCCATAATTTATCTTCCAGGTTAAATATGTTTCTGTTTTAGGTTTAAAACATTTATTTTCAGTTTTCTTTTTTTATGTACGATTGCCACAAAAAGGTAAAATATGTATGTGTCCGAAATATATATGTACATAGTAGATAGATATACCCAGAGATAGGTGTTTAAATTATACATACATATGTACGTAGTAGTATAATGCCTGTATGTATCTGCATTTCCTTTGCGCATATCACATAATTTTCAAAGTTTTTTCTCTCTCTTGGAGCAACCCTCAGTGTTCACCACAACACAGCAAACAAACCAAAAAGTTTTAAATTTCATTCATCCATTCCTCCTTTGGGGGAAATGAATGGCTAGGTAGAAGGAAATACCCCAGCCGAATCTTGTGTACACCGACAATACATGGTGTACACGAATATTACTGCTGCCGTCTCGTAAATAGTATCTCTCTCCCTGTGTCTTTTATTTGAATTAATGCTGTTGTTGCTATTTTTTGACAGTTTTCTATGGTGGATATATTTCAATGTCTGCAGCAGTAGAAACACACAGGGAGAACGCTACGTGTGTGTCTGGAATACAACATTTTCCGTTTCCTCTTTTTAATGTTATTTTCAATTTTTAATTGAATTAGAATTAAATACCAAAAAAATTAAAACATATGCATTTGATTACAAATACTACCTGGATAATTATAAAATCCGATTAATTTTGCTTGAGGATTTTGTTTGAAATATTACGGAGGAATTTACAATACGAAGTCTGTTATATATAGTTCTATGCGAATTATGGAACTGAAAATATTTATCACCAAAATGGGGATAAAAACTAATTGTCGAAACATTTTTCCACTTCGATTCACACACCTCCAAAAAATGAGTTTTGAATGATCCAACAGCTCCTTCTGGCAATAAAAATAAAAATCATTGACCATGAATTTTTTGAGTGCGGAAATAAAGAAATATCATTAGGCGCTACTGTGAGGCGGATGGCCACCGTTTCGGTCAAAAAGAGGCTACTTTTTTCAAATTTCTTCGAAAACCTGAAGGTAAACAAAATTCAAAAGAAAGAATAAGAAATACGTGAGCGTGAGCAAATCGATATGTACAGGAGTCAGAATGAAGTCCGGAAATTTAAACAACGAGTGAAACACCAAACCGAAGGATTCAGGCACTTCCTCCTGTAGAGATGGAGAAGGACACCTGGTGACAGATACAGACAGCGTGTTGAGGATGTGGAAGAAGCATTTTACAAAGCTTCTGAAATCAAATAGTAACCGCGAAGAAGATGCCCCAGAACCAATAAGAGATGACGGTATACAGTGTATACCACCTAGACAAGATGAGGTTAGAATAGTAATCAATCGGCTGAAGAGTAATACAGCAAAAGGAGTTGTTGTTGTAGCAGCCCTATTGCTTTTACACAATGGGCTGAGGTGACAGACGTTGGCCGACTAAGACTCGGTTCGTTTCGGATCGTAGACTCCAGGAGTCGATGAGTTACACGCTTGGAGCCTGCACCAACTGATTAGTACAATTTGGCTACATGCCTAATGATTGGAACCTCAGCATCCTGTGTCCCGTGCCAACTACAGAACAATTAGTCTGCTTCCCATCGCATATAGAGTGATATCCAGTGTGCTGTGTGAACGACTGAAGCCAATCGTCAATGACATTATTAGACCATACCAATTCGGCTTCAGACCTGGCAAATCCACCAAAGACAAGATTTTCACACTGCGTTAAATCCTGGAAAAGAACCAGGAAAAACACATCGACACGTTTGGCATTCCTGCAAAATTAATACGGCTATGCAGGATAACTTTAAGTGGCATAAGGTCAGCAGTTAAAGTCGGAAATGACCTCTTGGAGCCCTTCAATACCGAACGATGATTCAGACAAGGTGACAGTTTGTCGTGTTACCTATTTAACATCCTGCTGGAAAAGGTCATACGAGATGCAAATGTAAACAAAAATAGTACTCTGTACACCAAACAGAATATGTTACTCGCCTACGCCGATGACATCAACATAATGGGTCGAACATTGCTACCGATAACAGCTACCTTTGAACAATGTGAGTAGGAATCTGCCAAAGTGAGACTGGCAGTAAATTGCGAGAAGGCCAAGATGATTGTATTAACGCGCAAGACCAGTCCAGTAGACACGGACCAACTGCGGAACTTGAAAACTAAAGCTTCGATGTAGTGAACGATTTTATATACCTCAGTATCGCCGTAAACAAAACTAATAACATCAGCTTTGAAATCCGCAGAAGAATAGTGTTGTCCAACAGATGCTACTATGGTCTGAGTAAGCAAGGCCAACTCTCGCCAGACCAAACTCACACACTACAAAATGTTGATACCACCCGTGCTGTTGTAGAGATCTGAAGCATGGGTACTAGCGCATGCAGATGAGACAGATTTTGAAGTGTTTGAGAGAAAAATCCTCAGAAAGATCTATGAGCCGATCTGTGTTGACGGTGAATATCGCCGTCGAGTGAACCATGAGATGTACCATCTATTCTCGGACATCGACATAGTCATAGGGATCGAGCTGCAGCGACTACTTTGGCTAGGTCATATTGTGAGAATGGATGAGGATGTCCCAGATCAAAAGGCACATAAAAGCGAGTCATGTGATGGTTCACACAGAAGGGGAGGATCACAAATTCGATGGAAAGAACAAAACGAAAGAATGACAACATCTCGGTACATGGTCTTTCAAATTGGACGGCCTACGCACAAGACCTACGTGCCTGGAAACCTTTTTTAAGCTCCGTCTATGAAACAAACATTCTGTCACAAGCCTGCTAAGTAAATAAGTACATAGTTCCTATTGTTCCTTTATCAGAATAGTTTGAATGAGCTAGTTCGTTCCGGAACTACCCAACTCTATATGTTGTGTGGTATTAGTTTTTTTAATTGGCAGATCGATTTTAGGTATTTTGAATATCCATCTCATTTTTTTATCAATTGTCCAATTGTGCGGAATACAAAATGAAGAATTTTGTTTTTGCAAAATAGTCAGGCTGAATCACAGTTTGTTGTTTTTATAAAAAATTACTATTTATTAGTGGGGAATGTATGGCATTGTTCGCCGAGGGGTAAGGCAGGGAAGGCTATAGTTTCGGATCCCGCCACTGATCCTCATCAGTTCCCTTAGTTTTTTGAAGGGGTATTCTCCCCAGAGGCTATTTTTTGCTTCTTTACAAGAGACCTTTCATACCCAAAAGTCCATTGTAACAAATCGAAGTTCTTACGTTACCAGTGATACGACCTCAATGAGATACGGCCATTGTATAGCAAATTTTCGCAGTGCTATACGATGGTGGTTTATCGTAAAACAAAAATTAAAGTTCACCAATGCCATCTTGTCGCGACAACCCACGTCGAAAGTTGTAAATAATATTCACGAGTTTGTTCCCCTTTTTTTGGTAAATCGATCTTTCAGTTTCGTATGAACAACACAACACATGGTCGTACGTCACACCATACTCATTGAGGCTTAGATGATAAACATCTTCTAAAGTTCAACTGGGAATATCAGATGGAGCCATTTAGTATTGCCTATGCCAGAAATATATATAATCGACCTCGTATCCATTTGTTTACTTGTTACTTAATTTGTTTAAACCAGAAAATTCGATAACCTCATCTAAAGTATAATATAATGAAATGAATATATGAAAATTAGTCTTAAATGGCCATCGAATTATACCCACAAACCAACAATTATGATGAGCAGTCATAAAAATTAGTGTGCTCAAACATTATTAATTATTAAATACCATGTTTGTATTTCTCTTCATTAAAACACAAAAAAAAAAATAAAATAAATAAAACCCTCAAATTAATTTAATTAACAAACCATCGATTGGTATTTAACTTGTCGAAGCTGTTAATTATTTAAATACTTAAATAAAACACACATTTAAAGACTGGCTTCTCCAAAATAGAGAAAAGAAAAATTGATGCATAATAATGATAAGTCAAAAATGAAAAAAATCAATGACATTTTGTTTCGTTTTTTTTTTTGTTTGTTTGATAAATGTCATATGGACACTAACCGTGTTGAATACTTATCAGATCGTGTAATCACGTTCGGTAACATAGCATGGCAACTGATTAACTCCAAACAACTGATAGAATCTGGCAAAGGAATATTTTTTTTTTAAATATTTTACAAATTCTTCTTTTAAGACCTTTTCGTGTTATTGTCACATATTTTTGTTTTTAATTTTTTTCTACAAATTTTTCTATCTAAAACAAACAATCTTTATTCAAAATAGGTTTTAATATGATTTCTATATCCTCGGGCGATGTTGTCATACCGTTCATTGCCCGCCTCGATCATTTCATGGGTTTGCTACACTCTAAAGTAGAGGGTACTCATTTGCATGAAATGGTTAACATAACCACAGGGTCTTTGGGTGACATTAATTTTTTCACCCCTTCTTTGGGATGTGTGTTTGGTGGTTCTTATTATCATTCGGTATTTTGGTTGTTTGGATTGCCTTCAGTTGAAATCACAATAGAATTGGCAATAATTAAGATATAGACCTGAAATTTTGCCCATATACTGCTACATTTGTATTGAATATAGAATGCAACGTCACATCCTTATTTTCGGAATTCTAACAATTTCCCAAATAAGTAACCGTATAGCTACTTCGGTTAAAAGCAGAATAGTACCGTTAAATATTCCGGAAAGCCAATATACAGCCACTAAAACGAAAAAAACGGGTAAAACCTTGAAAAATCAGACAATGGAGGCTAAAGCCTTCAAAATACCGAAAATTGGTCGTTAACGTTACATGGGACCTATACCAGAACGTAAGACGATATTCATAACTTTTGGTATTAAGTTTTGACATCCTATCATAGCAAAATCAAAATATAACCAATTCGGTTGACTACCGAATAATGAGGGGTACTACTATATGACCTTATAGGAATCTTCATTCAATGTAGATAGCAGTTGGTAGATCAATTTTCTACTCAATGACAATCCAAGAAAATTACAGCCAATTTGGTTAAATACCTGCACAATACAAATACATTTTAGTAGAAAATTTTCTAACCAATGAGAACCCAAAATACCAAATTACAGCTGACAGGAAACTTGGAAATACCGAATATTGGTGGTACCGTTATATGAGGGTACCTCCAAACAATGTCCATTAAGATAAATTCGTATTTAACTAGCAGAGACATAAACCATGTATATTAACATTACAGTTAACAGAGCTCTGTCAAAGTTAACAGAGCTACTCGAAAAAGTGATATTTTATGAAAAATTTCACTTTTACTAAAAAAATCACATTGTGGAATATCTGAAATAAAATATTTTTCGACTTTTAATAATTTTTCCTAAATTTGCCCAATTTGGGTATTCGATAATTGCCAGCAGCATTACATATACCAACATATTTAATATGCCCACTCCTGCTAATAGGACAATTCTTCCAGGACAACATGGGTATCGTTGGAAAGGTTATTGCCTCTACTTTCCATTTCAGTAGTAAAAAGTTTCGAAAATGTTGTCGGATGGCGCCGTATTTAACGATTTTTTTATCCTTGATTAAGGATAATTTGGTGTCCATTGGTCCATCAGGACAATTCTTCCAGGACAACATGGGTATCGTTGGAAAGCTTATTGACTCTACTTTCCACTTCAGTAGTAAAAAGTTTCAAAAATGTTGCCGGATGGCGCCGTATTTAACAATTTTTGAAAATATCCTTGATTAAGGATAATTTGGTGCCCATTGGTCCATCAGGACAATTCTTCCAGGACAACATGGGTATCGTTGGAAAGCTTATTGAGTCTACTTTCGATTTATGTAGTTAAAAGTTTCAAAAATGTTGCCGGATGGCGCCGTATTTAACGATTTTTGAAAATATCCTTGATTAAGGATAATTTGGTGTCCATTGGTCCATCAGGACAATTCTTCCAGGACAACATGGGTATCGTTGGAAAGCTTATTGAGTCTACTTTCCATTTATGTAGCTAAAAGTTTCAAAAATGTTGCCGGATTGCGCCGTATTTAACAATTTTTGAAAATATCCTTGATTAAGGATAATTTGGTGTCCATGGGTCCATCAGGACAATTCTTCCAGGACAACATGGGTATCGTTGGAAAGCTTATTGACTCTACTTTCCATTTATGTAGCTAAAAGTTTCAAAAATGTTGCCGGATTGCGCCGTATTTAACAATTTTTGAAAATATCCTTGATTAAGGATAATTTGGTGCCCATTGGTCCATCAGGACAATTCTTCCAGGACAACATGGGTATCGTTGGAAAGGTTATTGACTCTACTTTCCATTTCAGTAGTAAACAGTTTCAAAAATGTTGCCAGATTGCGCCGTATTTAACAATTTTTGAAAATATCCTTGATTAAGGATAATTTGGTGTCCATTGGTCCATCAGGACAATTCTTCCAGGACAACATGGGTATCGTTGGAAAGCTTATTGAGTCTACTTTCCATTTATGTAGCTAAAAGTTTCAAAAATGTTGCCGGATTGCGCCGTATTTAACAATTTTTGAAAATATCCTTGATTAAGGATAATTTGGTGTCCATGGGTCCATCAGGACAATTCTTCCAGGACAACATGGGTATCGTTGGAAAGCTTATTGACTCTACTTTCCATTTATGTAGCTAAAAGTTTCAAAAATGTTGCCGGATTGCGCCGTATTTAACAATTTTTGAAAATATCCTTGATTAAGGATAATTTGGTGCCCATTGGTCCATCAGGACAATTCTTCCAGGACAACATGGGTATCGTTGGAAAGCTTATTGAGTCTACTTTCGATTTATGTAGTTAAAAGTTTCAAAAATGTTGCCGGATGGCGCCGTATTTAACGATTTTTGAAAATATCCTTGATTAAGGATAATTTGGTGTCCATTGGTCCATCAGGACAATTCTTCCAGGACAACATGGGTATCGTTGGAAAGCTTATTGAGTCTACTTTCCATTTATGTAGCTAAAAGTTTCAAAAATGTTGCCGGATTGCGCCGTATTTAACAATTTTTGAAAATATCCTTGATTAAGGATAATTTGGTGCCCATTGGTCCATCAGGACAATTCTTCCAGGACAACATGGGTATCGTTGGAAAGCTTATTGAGTCTACTTTCCATTTATGTAGCTAAAAGTTTCAAAAATGTTGCCGGATTGCGCCGTATTTAACAATTTTTGAAAATATCCTTGATTAAGGATAATTTGGTGCCCATTGGTCCATCAGGACAATTCTTCCAGGACAACATGGGTATCCGGCAACATTTTTGAAACTTTTAACTACAGAAATGGAAAGTAGAGTCAATAACCTTTCCAACGATACCCATGTTGTCCTGGAAGAATTGTCCTGATGGACCAATGGGCACCAAATTATCCTTAATCAAGGATATTTTCAAAAATTGTTAAATACGGCGCAATCTGGCAACATTTTTGAAACTTTTAGCTACATAAATGGAAAGTAGACTCAATAAGCTTTCCAACGATACCCATGTTGTCCTGGAAGAATTGTCCTGATGGACCAATGGACACCAAATTATCCTTAATCAAGGATATTTTCAAAAATTGTTAAATACGGCGCAATCCGGCAACATTTTTGAAACTTTTTACTACTGAAGTGGAAAGTAGAGTCAATAACCTTTCCAACGATACCCATGTTGTCCTGGAAGAATTGTCCTGATGGACCAATGGGCACCAAATTATCCTTAATCAAGGATATTTTCAAAAATTGTTAAATACGGCGCAATCTGGCAACATTTTTGAAACTTTTAGCTACATAAATGGAAAGTAGACTCAATAAGCTTTCCAACGATACCCATGTTGTCCTGGAAGAATTGTCCTGATGGACCAATGGACACCAAATTATCCTTAATCAAGGATATTTTCAAAAATCGTTAAATACGGCGCCATCCGGCAACATTTTCGGAACTTTTTACTACTGAAGTGGAAAGTAGAGTCAATAACCCTTCCAACGATACCCATGTTGTCCTGGAAGAATTGTCCTGATGGACCAATGGACACCAAATTATCCTTAATCAAGGATATTTTCAAAAATCGTTAAATACGGCGCCATCCGGCAACATTTTCGAAACTTTTTACTACTGAAATGGAAAGTAGAGGCAATAACCTTTCCAACGATACCCATGTTGTCCTGGAAGAATTGTCCTATTAGCAGGAGTGGGCATATTAAATATGTTGGTATATGTAATGCTGCTGGCAATTATCGAATACCCAAATTGGGCAAATTTAGGAAAAATTATTAAAAGTCGAAAAATATTTTATTTCAGATATTCCACAATGTGATTTTTTTAGTAAAAGTGAAATTTTTCATAAAATATCACTTTTTCGAGTAGCTCTGTTAACTTTGACAGAGCTCTGTTAACTGTAATGTTAATATACATGGTTTATGTCTCTGCTAGTTAAATACGAATTTATCTTAATGGACATCTCCAAACATGATGTAGTATTGCGAATTTTTGGATGGGAGATTTTCAGCATAATGTGAATCTCTAATACCAAATTACATCGACTTAGCATTAAAATGTAATTTTTTGGGGTAAATTTATATTTGGGGCTACCCCAAATAGTGGGCCAATATTGAACTTTTTTGGCTGGAAAAGTGTCCATTTTACCCAAAATACCAAATGATTAGATTAAATGAAAAAGGTAACCTTATATGGATCTATACCAAAAGGTTGGCCGATATACCCTTTTTCAATACCAAATATCGTAGGTGTAGTAGCAATGTTGAAAGCTCTATCATGATTTCATAAGACGGATGGATAGACTATATCGAATATGCTGTCTAACCGACATAAAATTATATTCTGAACAAGAATATAAACATTTTAAAGGGTCTCTGGTGAATATATCAAGGTGTTGTAAACGAAATGACAAATTTAATAAAGGGATAGGTAAGTCGACATTCGATTAACGGACTTTTTGTACTGAAAAGTCTAAAAGTAGAAATTGGCTTTTGATCTTTTCATAACCGACTTTCGATTATCTTTATAAATTTTTGATTTTTTTTTCACATGAAGCTTATGGAACCAAAAATTAAATATGTTAGAATTTTCATTTACCATCATGAAACAAGATCGATTCTGTCATATGTTAAATATTTTAGTCTCAAAAGTAGAAAATCAATATTTAACACATTTGACAAAATCGAAAAATCTAAAAGTCCACTTTAGACCTCTAATGTAATATTAGATTAGGGGAAAAGAAATCCATTATTAAAATATATAAGCTATAGGACTATATTTAACATGCATCGGAATGGCCGATTTGGGCCAGATATGCACCGTTTTGTTGTTGTAGCAGCACTATTGCATTTACACAATGAGCTGAGGTGATAGACGTTCGCCGAGTAAGACTCGGGTCGTTTCGGATCGTAGACCCCTCTGTCGTGGAAACGATGCACCGTTTTGTTGTATGATTTCTTGCCATTTTAAAGGTAACTTCATAATGCCTCTCTCATAGAAGCCCTGCCCTATATTTGCAAAAAAACTCCAGTAGTTGATTTTCATAATCCTCCCTAGATACCTATTTTTTTATCATTAAGAGAAACCGTTTTGTTGTATGATTTCTTGCCATTTTAAAGGTAACTTCATAATGCCTCTCTCATAGAAGTCCTGCCCTATATTTGCAAAAAAAACTCCAGTAGTTGATTTTCATAATCCTCCCTAGATACCTATTTTTTTATCATTAAGAGAAACCACACCAGAACCTTCCTGGCCGTTAGTCCTTTTTTGTTTTCTCCCAGGGTTATCGTATGTGATCCATTTCTCATCTCTAGTCACCATCTGTTTAAGAAATGGGTCTATCTCATTCCGTTTGGCCTGAGGGAAATTCGATCCATCCTATTTTTCCTGTTAATTGATGTGGCACCCAAACATCGAACTTATTTTTGAGTCCAGTTTTGTGTGAATAATTTAAAACAGTTTTATGGTCGATTTTTAGCTCCTGGGCGATGCCACGACTGCTAACATGCCGGTCAACTTCGATCATTTCTTTTTCCCTAACATAATATATACTCCACATTGTGGCGGAGGATTGCATACGAAGATACAAAGTTATTATTATTTATTCCTGAATTGCAGGATCACATGAGACTCGAATTCGGCTTTATACGTTTTTAATATGTTCATCAAGTGCTTCAATCCAAAAGATGAATTTTCATTTTTAACAAATTATGATGAAACTTGGAAAACAATTATTGAAATTCAGTTCAAATTTACATATAACTCCAACATATACTTGTTCGTCCAATTCTATGGAAATTGAGAACCAAAACTCCGATTGAGACAAGATTTTGCTTAAGGTATCCAATTAGTTTAAGTGTGGTATTTTTTTTTTCAATATTTATTTTATATTTATTTTTTTTCTTTGGAAAAAGAGGTCATGTCGAAGAGTTGCCACTCTTCGACTTGACTCAAAATTGAGATATTCGATTCATGGTTTATATCCCGATGTTTCAAATTCGTCATTATTAGGCAAAAGAATTGACAATATACATACACTACTTCGCGTGAAAGTCCACATTAAACTTTCCCGCAATTTTTAAAAAATGAAAACATTCGAATTCTGTTGAATTGCTTTTTCCAATTTTTTTAGTTCTTCTTTTACGAAGATCTAGCCATATAATACTATTATCCTTCTACTTTAGTTATTATTTGCCAGATTCTTGTAATGTACGTACCACAATTCCAATATTTCAGCAACAAAAGACTGTGGCACAGCACCCCAAATAGCATAAATGTGTACATAGCAAAACAAACACATCTATGGAGCGTGAACAAATGAGAGAGAGAGTTTTAACAGAGCCCTCCACAAAATACTCATTTGATAACAAGAGGGAGGAGCTAACTTGTAGACATGAGAGAGTGATTTCTCCATGCTCTCTTGAAAACAATTGCGTTCTGTTTGTTTATTTTTTTGTGTCTGTGTGTGAGTGCGGTGTGGTGACGATGGTGGAGATTTTCAGATAACCCCTCAAAGATTGTTTTGTTGCTGTTGCATCTGTAATACACACATTTGTTTGTATTTGATTGGAAAGATGGATAAAAATTATCTGAAATGAAAAAAGAAAAACAAATGAGAGCTCCCATGAGTAGGAGAGTGAATACCGTAAGAGAATGAGTGAGTGTGTGTGCCTGTGGTTGGGGAGGCTTATCATAAATTGTATTAACATCAATACAAACAGATGAAATACCCGATTATCTCCCTACCGACGGTATTCGTTTTTGTTATATGCATACATACGTATGTATGCAGTTACATTGTCTGGACAATTGAAAAAAGGCATGAAGACATCTGCATTTGCATCTTCTGTCCATGTCGTTGTTGTTTCTGTTTTGTGGGAGAATTAATTGTCGATGTTGTTGTTGTAATTGCTGCTGTTTTTTTGTTTTAGGTGCAAATACAGACGTTCTGTTTTGCTGAAAGAGACAACATTGTTAAGGCCCAACTCACGCCTACTCTTCCTCCATGATCGGCTAGCCAGCCATGCATGCATGCATGAATGCATGCCAGGCATCCCACCCCATCCGTCCATACACACAGATAAAACAACTGACAAACCGACAGACAAACATCAAAGCGTGATGATCATTATCTGCCAGTTTATTCGTATAGCGCCAAGCTTTTTATTATTATTTTGATGGTATTGGTTTTGTTGGACTACCTCTTGGCTGTTGTCGGTGTTGTTGCTGGTGCTGCTGCTGCAACAGCTATTTCAGCTCTGCCATGGCTGACTGGCTGGCTACCTTCTCTCGTTATTGTCATTTGTTGTTGGGGTGATTGTTTGGCGTGTTATTTTCGATGCCATTAAACTTCTTTATCTGCTGGATAAAGCTGTAAATATCCGCGAGATTTACTACACGACGCGTGTCATTTCGTAAGCCAAGCGATTGCCAATTGGAAACAGCATAACTCTCCTACACGATTTTGTGTGTGCGTTTCTTTTTTGCCTTACTTGAGGTGAAAAGCAAAGAAGAAAAATACCGCCGCCATAGCCATACCATAAAGAAAAGACCCAAAAAAACTCGAAATAAGGAAAGAAAAAAAAGAACCTCAAACGTCCGGCCACATTGAAGACCCAAAAATTGTTCAACCATACGACAGCCAGGTTCAGTTTCGTTGGGCTGCTGGACATTTTGGCCTTTGTTACGATTTCGGCCGCCATC
>NW_026882688.1:0-42325 GCF_032173495.1 Musca vetustissima
GAGTAACGTTCGACAGCCTTTTCAAGTCGTCCGCGCATGCCACTGCTTTATGCGATAAGCTGAGAAGTAGGAACAAGGTCCTCAAGTCGCTAGCCGGCAGCACTTGGGGCGCTGACAAAGAAACCTTGTTGACCTCTTATAAAGCAATAGGCCGGTCAGTGGTAAGCTATGCGGCGCCAGTGTGGTTCGCGAATGTCAGTGATACGCAGTGGAAGAATATTCAGACCTGCCAGAACGCTGCCCTGAGAACTGCAACAGGGTGTCTCCTCATGACTCCAGTGGACCATCTTCATGAGGAGACGAAGATCTTACCCGTCCATCGTCACAACTATATGTTGTCGATGCAGTACCTGCTTGGGTGTTATCGTCAGGAACATCCCTGCCATAGCCTTATGGACAGGACTCCCCCACCCGGCACGTCAGGAAAGATCTTCATGATCTAGAGAGAGAGGTCCAAAGGTACAAGCGTGAACCCCTAGATCAAGAGGCCTATCAAGCAGGTCTGAATGGTAATCACACGGATGCAGTCGCTCAAGCAGTAGAGCAATATAGAGTGAATACCATAATTGGAGACCACCCCCCATCCATAGCAGCTGAGGAGAAGCAGCTGCCAAGGCAAACACGAGTAGTCTTAGCTCAACTAAGATCAGGATGGTGCAACCGCCTCAATTCATATTGGGCAAGAATTGACGGATCGATACCTAACACATGTCCGGCATGTGGACTAGAACCACACGACACGTTGCACCTCTTCAATTGCCCAGCTAAGCCTACTCACCTATCGCCAAATTCTCTTTGGGCGCAGCCCGCTGAAGTTGCAGCTTTCCTGAATTTGGAGGTAGAGGATGCAGAACCAGACGATGCATGACAAAACAACATGTATTCTGTTGCTACAATAACAACAAAAAAACAACAACCACACTTTGCAATTTTTTTCTTCTATTTTAAATCTTCAATTATATATATGTGTAAAGATACAAAACTTAACATGCATTGGGGGAGGTCCTCCAAAAATAAAAACTATTTGAGGAGTTTTATTTTTTTCCGTCAAAAATAAAAATCATTTCAGGAGTTTTATTTTTTCCGTCAGAAAATAAAACTCTTTTTACGCATATTGTTTGTGAAAGAACATTTGTTCCGTAAGCCGAGCATAAAGAAGATTTCCAGTCGCGTCGGTCTTTTAATCAGTACTTCCAATTTGAAAGACCATATTCGGCAATGTTGTCTTCCACTTGATCTTCCCAACTAATTCGTGGCCATCACCTTCTGCCTGAACCATCAGTAGGTTCGATTATGGTATGCCATTTGAGCTCGTGCATCTTCGGCCAATATATCTTCCGGAGAATTTTTCTCTCAAATACACCAAGAGCTGCCTCATCTGCTTGCGCTAGTATCCGTGCTTAAGATCCATACAACAGCACGGGTAGTATCAGCATCTTGTAGAGTGTGTGTTTGGTCTGGTGAGACGTGGCCTTGTTTCTGAATTGCTTACTTAGATCATAATGGCATCTGTTGGCCAACACGATTCTCCCCAGAATTTCAATCCTAGTTCGGTATTTAAAGGCTCCGAGAGGTGCTTTCCTACTTGAATTGTTGACATTGTACCAGTTAAAGTTATCCTGCATAGCCGTATTAATTTTGCAGGAATGTAAAACGCAGACATGACTTTAAACACCTTTGAACGGATAGGTAGCTGTCGAATGCGGCTTTATAGTCGATGAATAGGTGGAATGTTTCGATGTGTTTTTCAAGATTTGGCGCAGATGGGAAATCTGATCAATGTTGTATTTTCCAGGCCTGAAGCCGCATTGGTATGGTCCAATAATGTTATTGACCATTGGCTTTAGTCGTCCACACAGCACGCTAACATCCGAGTTCATACATACCTATAATTGGTATAAATTAAAAGGTTTACCAAGGTCCATTAAATATTAATAGATCGTTATCAAAACGAATAGATGTCCGTAACCGAATCTATATGCAACATTTCGTATGTATTGTATTTTGTTTACAAATTTACAGATGGACGGACTGACACACATAGATCGACTCAGATAGAGAAGATATGACGATCGGTATACTAAACCAGTAAGGAAAGTAGAAAAGTCGGACTGGACCGACTATATGATACCCTTCACCACTTTGGGTATATTCTACATATGTATCCTAACAGACGTCGCCTTTTTGAAGGAACATTAACATTAAATTGATCGAACTTAAATATGTGATCTTTATCTATATCTAAACCGACTAACACCAATCCCTACACATTTAAAGCAAACTTGGCACACGCTATTTGGTATAATGCACGGCTTAAAATTTAGACATCAATAGATTACTTGGTGTACAATTAACATGAATAGATCGAAATTATATATGGAAGCTATGCTATATCTATATCTGAACCGATTTCAAGGAAACTTGCCAGAAATTAATTTATATTAACTGCAGTACGTTGTGTCAAGAGGCGTAGCTATGGATCTTTAGTGCACCATTTACTTAAAATCGGACGAAAATATATATATATATATATATATATGAGGTGTATGTAAATCTAAACAGATTTTCACGAAACTTAGCATACATCATTCCAGACTTAATTTAGTTCGCTATACCAAAATTCTTGCAAATCGAAATATAAATAGCGACTTTAGTGCACCAATTACCATAAATCGGACGAAAATATATTTATGAGCTATATATAAATCTGAACCGATTTTCATGAAACTTAACACACATTATTATAGACGCAATTCAGTACAATATGCCAATTTTCGTGCAAATCAAAAGATATATGGGACTTTAGTGCACCATTTACATAAGATCGGATGAAAATATATATGGGAAAAATAGGTTGAGATTTAGATATAAATCTCAACCGATTTTTCCAAATATGGTTCATCCTTGGGCAAAATGAATGAGCTGTGCCAAATTTCATCCAAGTAGAATCAAAAATGCGACCTGTACTTTGTTTACAATTTAACATCAACAGACGGACGGACGGACATGCATAAATCGACTCATTCTATGATTATTCTTAAAAGGAACCATAGGTCTATCTCGATTCCTTTTACCTGTTACAAACATATTCAAAAAGACATAATACCCTGTACCATAGTGTGGTAAAGGGTATAAAAATTGATGCGGAACCAATATTTCCTGATTTTGTAAAATTTTAGGGCCATACAAATTTATAATACCCTTACAAGGTAGTTGTGTAGGGTGTAACCGTTATATCATGGCTATCCTGAACAGACGACACGCATAAATCGACATCGAGTTTTTTCTGATCAAGAATATTACTCTTATGAGGGTATAAACATATTGAAATTACATTTGACAAATCTGAAGTCGTCATGAAGCACATTGTCGAATCCCTATACAAGAATCAATTTAAAAATTCGAGCTGTGGGTATCGACTGACTGAAAATATTGCTGCTGTAGTGCGAAGTATTGAAGAAGACCCAGGATTGTGCCGTTATTTGAAATTCGATATCCCATAAACTTATATTAAATCGTATTTCTATGATTTTCATAGAGGATTGGCGAAACCAAGTGCAATTGTTAAGAAGCTTCTCCATACTAAATATTTGACTATTTTGCATAGTTTATAGTCCGGCGGCGTTATTAGACCTTACTTTTTTGAAAATGACTACATGCTACGCAACGAAATCATTGCTCCTCTTCTGACCATCGAGATGTTCTGATTAGCCACTTTTCCATTCTTGATTTAGCACAACGTAAAATGTACGGTCGTGAGAACATAGGGCAGCAACTTTGTGAATTAGTTGTGGAACATTTGAGTCGTTTATTTTGAAAGTGGTTCAAGGCAATTTTTTATTGTACTGAGGTATTTAAGGGTTTGTCTTTGATTTGTATCAAAAATATTGTTAATAGTAATCCAAGATGTGTACAAAAATCTAAAATGGACTTAAACCACTTTCAAAATAAAAAAAGTTTATGGTTCTGTTATCATGAATATCTCATTGCTTATTAAGGGAATACCTTATTATTTATTATTATAAAATAAAATGCTGGCAATTTATATAAACTATTTATATTTTTCATTGAATACGAACATAATACCTCATAATGGAAAATGTTTTTTAAGATTAAGCACAGTTAACGCAATAGAATCTTATAGGACGTGTGTAAAATTTGCTAAAAATCCGTCCAAATATACATATAGCACCCATTAACCTTGAAAAATTGTATAGAAAAATTTAAAATTCTTTTCAAAATATATATGTATATTTTTGGCTCCCAACAGCTTTGTTTCATATGTATTCAAATTGTTGTTTCTTTTTCCTTGTATAAACAACTGCGTAGACCATTATATTTCGGTGTCAATTGATGCATTTTAAAGAAATTTTATTTTCCCTTATGTTGCACCTGAACTGGGTATATCCATTTGACAGACTTTCCATTTGTTTGTTACATGACACAGATAAAAGCTGTTTGAAATTCATTGCAACAAATTATTTATTTTTATTTGATTGTAAAATAAAGTAGTGCAAAAATTTGAGTCATATGTTACGCATTCATAATTGCAATTGGTGGGACAATTTACTTTGATATAAAAATACAAAACATTATTTTCAAAGGTATCAGTTTCGAATTTAACGTTAAAGAGGTGGAAATATTTTTTAAGCATTTTACTTTAGTATATTTAACAATGAAAGTAAGGATTGTAATATAGATTTATTTTTTAAAAATCTCATGGACGTATTTTATTCTCCAGGTATTCACATGCATTTTGGCACTGGCCGTAGCTTCTGTTCAAGGTGGATTCTGGCCTCAAGCTGATCAGGCTGTGGTTCATCATGGCGGTGATATTCATCATGGGCTTGTTGTGGACACCCATCACGTTGAACAACATCCCGTTTATCATCATGCCGAACAGACTGCCATTGCAGATATTGGTTTTGTCGACAACCATCATGGTGTAGTTGCCGAGGATGTACGCAACGTGCCCGCTGTCAAGGTCATTCAACATGAACCTATTCATCAAGTTGAACCCGTTCATCATGTCACCAAAGTCCTTCACCATGAACCTCATCATTTCTTGCACTACACCAATCCGGTGGTCGATCATCATGTCATCCACAACAATCACCACATTGATGAACATCATCATGCTGCCGATTTGCATCACAGTGAATTACATCACGGTGATGTGGCTCATAATGGCGAAGTTGTACATCACGGTGATGTTCATCATGCTGCTGTCCTACATCATGGAGATGTTTTGCACCATGATGGTATTTTGGATCATGCTGGTATTGTTCATCATGCTGATGTTAATAATCACGCTGCTGTTGTTTACCATGCCGATATTCACAAACATTCGGCTATTGTTCATCACGTTAAGCCTACCTATCATCACAGTGATGCCGTAGTTACAAAAATTTATCCCTCGAAAGTTTATGGCCATTTCGCAAAAGATTTTGGCAAAGTTAAAGTAATTAAAAAACTTTATTGAAAAACATAAAACAATAATTGAAAATGCCATAGTTATTAGAATATTGTGTAAATTATGTAATACCTGTAAATTTCTTGAATTAATATTGACATTTCATTATCTTTCACATGACTCAGTTTAAAAACTGTACTTATAGTTTTACATTATCCACACGAAATAAAGAAAATACGTTTTAAATAAGTAAGAAAGGTCGAGCCGAAGTTTTTGAACATTCCACCAAAGGAATATCGAAAAATAAGTCAATTATGATATTGAGTAAATGGTTTTTAGTGCAAAATGTTATACTTTCATGAAAAGAAAATCCAGGGATATACAACATAACTGTCAGGATGTCAAAAAAGAGTAAGGAAACAACAAATGTCGGACGGAGTCGATTATCATCACTTTGGATATATACAAGAAATGCTCTTACAATTCATATTGCAATCTACAGTAAAATATTGATCTATTTAAATCAAACATAACAAAGGTCATCCCAAATTTAATCTTAAGGGGACCCCCAACCATTCTCGGCGTCAATTTTTTTTTTTTTTTTGATTTAAGTCGAATCTATACTAATTCAAGAATGTTCCTACAAAATTTAAAGTGAAAATCTCAAGAACTGTTGAAAATATAGCCGATTTATTGTGTCAGCATCAAGTGACGGCTCAAGGGCTTCTCAAACTTTAAACGCGTTTTTCTCTTTTGCGAATGGCGGGCACGATAACTCAAAGACTAATAATCCGATCGGTTCCAAATTTACACGTTTCTCTGTGAGTGTATAGCTATCGTATGAACTAGGATAAAGCCAATCGGTGAAGATCTTCCTTATTTTTTAACTAGGTTTTTGGTCAAAAATCGGCAACTTTCCAAAAATATTTTTTCAAAGGTCCGTCATTTTGTTAATTTTAGTCAATAATCCTAGTTCATACGAGAGCCAGTCATGTACTCTTTCTAACACCGTTGGAATTTTCGGATTCCGTTGTTCCAGTGAGGAGTTATCATGCCCGCCATCAAAAATAAGGAGCTTTCTTTAATTACAAAAAACAACAACAAAACAATAACAAAAATTTTTTGCAAATTATTTTTCTTCTCTTTTAAGTCTTCAAATATATATGTGCAAAGTTACAAACCTTAACAAGCATTGGTGTTGATTTACCAGCCCATTGAAAATCTTGAAAAATTAAAATCGAGAATGGGTGGGGTTCCCTTAATTCTGTACAGACAAATTTTGGATCATTCGTATCGAAAATATGTGGGAATTACATCTTAATCAGAACAGACACCATCGTTAAGGCTGGATTTGGGAAAATTCGTACTATAAGTCTACGAAAGTTACTAAAACCGAATATCGGGGAGTTTCAGGGTAGCCCTCTGTCCAAATTCCCTAGTATACCGAATACTGGGGGCTACCCTGAAACTACGGATATGTGCAATTCAATGACAACCCAAAACACCAAATTACAACCAATTCGGTTGGAAAACGTGTCCAGTATATCGAATATTGGTATATGGGACTACACCAAAACGTGGACCGATATATCCCATTTGCAATACCAAAGATCCTAGGAGTAATAGCAATGCCTGTGCAAAATTTCAGTATTCTCTGCGATCTCTATCTTGATCTTTAGTCCGAAGGTAGGATTGGACACTACTTCTTCGAAAACGTCTATGGATCAACTGTCACCGTCAATTCGGAGCTGTATAGTCATATTATAACTATGCTATTGAAGAATATGACTAAGAGAATATTGGGTTGCAACAAGAAGGTGTCGCATGACATGTTATGGTGATGTATTTCCCAACATAAAGGGCCTAATTAAGGAGTTCAGCGCACCATTTACATAAATTCGGACACGGATATATATATATATATATATTCATAGAACACACGTCAATATAGACTCAATTTGATACGCTATGAAAAATTGCGTGCACATCGAGCTTTACAAAATTGCATCCAATTCTGATCATAAATGCGACTTGTACTTTGCTGAAGGAGAATACATGGACGGACGGATAAATCAATTCAGAAAGTGATTCTATGCATATTCCAAAAATGAACTATGAATATGTCTCTTTGCATTTTACTTGTTACAAACATGTGCATAAAGACATAATACACTACTACACAGTCAAAGGTGGCACAGCATGTATCTTTGGCGACGAGCCAAATACAATGAAAACCAGTGAGCGGAGCAGTATAGACGGACAGAGCCGACTATATGATACCCTACACAACTACCACGGAACTCTAACTTTCTGCGGTTCTATATGCTGAAACTGAGCAATATTTCGTGATATTTGCACCCCCTTGATCGATTATAGGTCAGCTGCTCCACTTTCTAACCCTGGCATATTTTCCATTTTTGTCTTGAAGTGAATTTTTACGCCATAAAATAAAAAACTGGTCACTTTAGGCCAGTCGTCCTTGACCATAGTCGGAATTTCCTTTACAATTTCACAGCGATCAGCGCGACATTTCCGTCCTCACTGGAGTAATAGCACATCCGACAATATAATTGGTATCAATTTAAAGGATATACTATCAACTTCTCGGGTCTATGTTCGTCAGGAGTAAATACATACGCTATAGAATACAAATTTTGTAATTTCTCACACAGAAGTCAGGGTCAATTTGACCCGCTAAATATTGACTGATCTTTATCAAAACAGGCATTCTTATTCTTTGGTCCAATCCCATTCTCCATGCAAAAATTCGCGATGTTTGATCCATAATTGCGGCCTTTGGAGCGATCAAAAAATAAGTATTTGGTCCATTTCATCCCCTAGATATTAACCGATCCTTTCCAAAAACAATAGGGGTCTTCATTGGCCAGAACCCATCCTACATGTAAAATTTCGTGAAGGTTGATCCATAACTGTGGCCTGTATCGTGTTTACAATTTATAATGGACAGACGGACGGACGGACACACATGTCTAGATCGATTCAGCTAGTCGAGATATGACGATCGGTATACTTAAAGGTGGGTCTAGGACCAATATTTCGCGGCGTTACAAACTTTTGGGGCTGCACAAAGCTATAATACCCTGACAACATAGTTGTGAAGGGTATAATTATTAGGTGAAAATTTCAAAAATTAATGAAAATTGTTAGTTGTAATGGTCGTCTTTTTCTTAGCCAATACTTTTCATTTGTCGACCTTCGACTAGACGACTTTTTGTGTTGAAAAATCTAAAAGTCGAAACTGACTTTTGATTTCTGATGTAGACTTAAGACTTTTCAAGATCGACTTTCGATTTCCAGCATAAATACTTGGTTTATTACCCTTTGGTTTATTAACCAAATTGCCCTAAATTGTTGACAACAATTCATATAAAAGTATCGAATTTTTTGTCGATTTTGTATTAGTCGGTAAAAGTCAAAATCGATTTTGAAAAGGCTTGACAAATTCGAAAGACAGAAAAATCGATTTTTTAGTCAAAGGCAAAAGTCGAAAAGTCTACAAATCGACTTTTTCGTCTGAGTCGAGCACAAAAGTCTAAAAGTCGACTTTTGCGCTCGGCTATGTATCCCAAATGGCGACTGTTCTGTTTGAGCATCGTAGTACGGTCAATTCTTAATTACCATCTTTCTTCAAATTAAATCCATCTTGACCGATCGAAACATGGCGCCCAACAACTTCTTATTCACGCACATCATTCAGAAATGCGTTGTCAATAATTTATGTCAGGATGCTGTTGAGGAGTTCAAAAACCATTGTTTGTAGATGTCTCTATCGGAGTGAAAAAAGTGTTTCGACAATGGGTTTAAGCGCATGTAGGAAAAAAATATTCAAAATTTGTATTATTGTTTCAGAATTACATATGTATATTGGTGCCATCGAATTGACTCAGAATGCAATTTTGTGTCATCGCAGCAACAATATGCAATGCATCTCATATAATCACTAATATTAATAAGATAAAGTAAACGAATACATAATTTTGTTTTTTAAATATTTTCTTTTAAATAAAATTTATTATGAACTTTGTAACATGGCATCACTAAATCTCTATCCTATAGAATTGAATGGCGGGATTTGATTGAAAAACGTGATGAATGATTTTTTTAAATAATTTACAATAATGAAATTAAAAACATGGAAATGTGTTGTTTTGGTTATATGCGTATGAAATGCATTGAGCAACTCTTTGGCCTAGTAAAACTTCTTAAGAACCTTAACTTTGGGAATTTTGCTAATGAAATGACCATGGAATTTCGAGGGATACACTTTGCGTACAACAACACCACCATGGCTGTGATGATGGTAGACGGGTTTAACGTGATGTACCAGAGCAGCATGTTCATGTACGTTGGCATGATAGACAACAGCGGCATGATTATCATGACCGTGATGATGGAGGTCATCGTGATGGTGAACATCGGTATGATGGACACCAGTGTGGTGGAGACCAGCATGATGGAGGACATCGGCATGGTGGACACCGGCATGATGAACATCAACACCGTGATGGAGGACATCAGCATGGTGGATATCAGCACCGTGGTGGAGAACATCGGCATGATGGACATCAGCATGGTGAACAAAATCACCGTGATGAGCAACATCGGCGTGGTGTACAAAATCTCCATGGTGGGCAACATCTCCCTGGTGCAATTCAGTGTGGTGCAAATCGGCGGCATGATGGTGTTCATCGATGTGATGGTTTTGGTGCACAACATGATGATCGACAACGGGATTGGTGTAGTGCAAGAAGTGGTGAGGTTCGTGATGGACAACATTGGTTACATGATGGACGGGCTCAACATGATGAATGGGTTCGTGTTGGATGACTTGGTCGGCGGGGGAATTTTGAACGTCAGCAGCAGCAACACCATGATGACCAGCATCGTTGGTTACAACATCCAAAGTGGCGTGATGATCAGCGTGATGGTAGACGGGGTGTTGTTCAACGGCATGGTGATCCACGACGGCATGATGATCCAAGGCGTGATGATCTACAACGGCATGGTGGTCCAAGGCGTGGTGATCAACAACGGTGTGGTGGTCCAGACCATGATGATCAACGACAGCATGGTGGTCGACAGTGTGATGAGTATCAACGGGAAGATCATATGAATAACCAACTTGAATGCCATTGTTGTGGTGAATATCACCGTGGAATAAATCGGCACCGGTGTGTACAACACCATGATCTACAATGTGACCATCACCGAAGTGAGGCAAAAGACCGGCATGGGCCGAAGCCACTGCAAGAGCTAACACACAAGCAAATACCTAAAGGAATTAGAAGAATGCTTAGTAATTATTAAAATCCTTTAAAACGAACTTCGAATATTTGTCCATACCTTCATTATAAAAATTACACTTTTAGTTCCCAAATAAACTAAACTTTTTCGATTTCTATGCTTTGTTTGATGTTAAGCACTTGACTGATACTCAATTCGTCAAATCATTGCATTTAAATACCCCAAAAATTGCGTTTGACATTTTTGGTCAATATCTGTGGTCAGGATAGCTGATTCAAATTTCAATTGACTCCCATGGGCCGGCCGATTCGTTAGAAATTTCAATGAATGAAGTAAGCAAATCATAAAAGTGACCCAAATGCATAACTTCGATACGCATGCGATAGATGGTCGATTGAATGGGAGTGATAATTGTCGATAGCCAGACAGGTGGTGGTACGGGTAGTGGGTGTAGTTGAAATCGTAGTTATTAGAGCTGCGTATGTGCGTAGCATAATATTTATGTGTGTGGCTGCCAATTGATGTTTGATGTGACATGGAAATGTAATTATGGTCTAGTTTCGACACTTTCAAGGTCATTTACGATAAAATAAACGGTAATCCATTCATGAAAATACGAATAAAAGACTGATAAATTATTTCCGGCGCCTATGTAGAATATGAATTTCTATGAAATAACAGATTGTCTAAGGGGTGAAACGATAACATATCTTCCACTGTGGAATCTTAAATTTGTTTAAGTGTAAATACACTAACAATGCTACCAGACGGGATATTACATGGGCGTTTTACGTACGAAATTTAGTCTAATCGTGTGGCATGTGTTTTTTAAGATCAATAAATCACTTAAAAAAAAAACAAAATTTCAAAAAACATATAGGATATGTAGACCATAATAAATGTTGGTGTAATTCTTGGTCAGTTCTTCTAAATGCAATATATTATTACTGAACCATATATTTCTGTTTTAAATCTGGACATATCCAAAATATGGCATAATTTGTTGCTATGTAATTATACATATGTATAATACAACACGTGCCGTTAATGCTGTTCCAGTCGACTTAACAGAAAAATGTTCATGCCTCAAAATGTTGTCCTATAACTACGAATTCGGATAGAGAATATTAATGGAAATTATACAATTATATCGAGCCATATTCGCCAAAAAAACGTAACCCTCAAATTAAAAATTTTGCAGGAGAAGGTTTGTTTGAATAAATTCAGATTTACTGAATTAGGTCTAGAATCATGTGTGCTAAGTTTCGTGAAAATCGGTTTAGATTTAGATATAGCTCCTATATAGTTTCGGCCGATTTTAGGTAAATGGTGCACCAAAGTCCCTGAAAATCTTTTGATTGACAAGAATTTTGGCATAGCGTACTAATTTAAGTCTAGAATGATGTGTACACCTCCTATATATATTTTCGTCCGGTTTTAAGTAAATTGTGCACTAAAGATCCATAGCTTGGTCGATTGACACAACGTACTGAAGTTAATTTAAATTAAACTCTTGCAGGTTTGCTTGAAATCGATAGTTTTCATGTAAAATTTCGATTTATTTATGTTAATTGTACACCAAATAATCAATGGGTGTCTGATTGAGATTAAATTTTGAACAGTGCAGCGACGTCTTTTCGGATAGTCGGCCCAGTCCGACTTTGCTACTTTCCTTACTGGTTTTATTTAGGCGCACAACGACTCGACATAGAAGGAGGATACAAAAATATTCCTCATGTCCTAAAATCTTAAAATTGGAGGTTAACGTATAGAAGGAAACAAAATATAGTTACTTTTGATAGAAATGCTGGTTAAATATATGAAAATTGTTCATTACCAAAATAAATATTTTGTATGTCCCTGCGTACGTCCCTGAACTCAACGATGGACCCTATTGAAATTGAAACGGTTTGCAAAATACAGCACCTACATTTATTATCTAGGTTTTCCGATTTGGTGTAAAATAATTGGTCTCAAATTTGATTATAATAGGTTCACATTTAGATATATATATATATATAATGTCGTACGATTTAATATATATCAAATGTAAGACAAATTCACCCTTCATCATTATGTTGACATTCATATAACCTAAAAGGAATCGGGACTTCAATATTTGGGCTAAACCATAGTAAATTTGTGTTAGGAAGACTCGACACCCAATGACAATCCAAAATACGGAATTAAAACCAATTTGGTTAAAGAATGGGTCAAGAAAAAATAAAGTTCTTGGTCAATTTTATGCCAAAATATCATCTGATCAACATCGAAAATTATAGGTGTTGTCCTTGACCATAACCCGGATCTCATGCAAAATTTCCCAGCCATCCGCGTCCTCTAGTGTGGTAATGGTAATACTAAAGTTTAAATATATTTACAGCATCCGGGTACCGACCGATATATATACTTTTCAGACAAAACATCCTAGGAGTTGTAGTATGTGTCAATTTTCAAAGCTCTATTTCAAATATGTTGAGCTCTATTGGACATGGTTAAATCAACATAGATTTTTATTCTGATTGAGAATATATAAACATATGTGGTGTTGGGTGAATATTTCGAGATGTTCCAAATTGAATAGACACTTCAGCTTATGGTGGAGGGTATAATAAGTATGACATTAAATCAAACATTGCTTTCATTATAATATCTTTTGATTTCATTTAATGGATTTTATAAATCACCCTATGTATTTCCAATTGAGGCGAAATTTTACATATCGTCATCATAAATGCAAACGGACGTAACTACACATTTACTAATTTTACAGATGAAGCAAAAAACGTTATAAAATCTATAAAAATGGAGCATTGCTCGAAATTCATAGTTTAACCGCACTATATATCCGTATTTATTTTACGTCCTTTGTAAAGGTTTTATGTCATTTTGACTTCATATTTTCTGAAACAAAAGGACGTAACTACAATACAATTGTAGTACAACAAAGTGACTAATAATTATCCGATTGAGACTAAAATTTGTACAGCGTACCAAATTGAGTCCAAATTGAAATGGGTTCAGATTTAGACATAGCTCCCACACATATTTCCGTCAGAGTTTGTGTAAATGGTGCATTAAAGCCCCTATATTTCTTTTTATTTGCACGAAATTTTGCATAGCGTACTCAATTGAGTCTAGAGTGATGTGAGTGAAGTTTCGTGAAAATCGGTTCAGATTTCCATATAGCTCCCATATACAGTTTCGACCGATTTTATGTAAATATTGCACTAAAGACATTCAATATTTCTCTGTTAGCGAGTGCACAATTTACTTAAAATCGGGCGAAACTATATATGGGAGCTATATCTAAATCTAAACCGATTTACACGAAACTTAGCACACATCATTCTAGACTTAATTCAATACGTTATGCGAAAATTCGTGCAAATCAAAAATCAGGGACTTTGGTGCACCATTTACCTAAAATCGGCCGAAACTATATATGGGAGCTATATCTTAATCTGAACCGATTTTCACGAAACCTAGCACACATCATTCTAGGCCCAATTCAGTAGGCTATACCAAATTTCATGCAAATCGAAAGATATATAGGGACTTTGGTACACCATTTGCCTTAAATCGGACGAATATATATGGGAGCTATATCTATATCTGGTCCGATTTTTTCCAATTTCAATAGGGTTCGTCCTTGGGCCAAATAAGTGAGCTGGGCCAAATTTCATCCAAATCGGATCATAAATGCGACCTGTACTTTGTTTACAATTTAACATCAACAGACGGACGGACATGCATAAATCGACTCAGAAAGTGATTCTATGCATATTCTCAAAAGGAACCATGGGTCTATCTCAATTCTTTTTGCCTGTTACACACATATGCACAAAGACATAATATACCTGTACCACATACCCTGTACCACAGTGTGGTGAAGGGTATAAAAACATACTATTGTAGTTACGTCAGTTTGAATTTATTTAATTAGATCGCTGTTTTTGACGTTAAATGTCTAAATTTTTGGGTGAACATGTAGTTTGATTAGAAAACAATAATCAAACAATTCAATTCAATTTTGAATTTTTCTGTAGTTACGTCCGTTTGGTCTTATGATGACCCAGAAAAACCAATGATATTTTCGTGATCCAGGGACTCCAACTAAACAGAATTTGTACATTAGAACCCCACAGTGTTATTATAAAAATTTAAATGTTCAGTCATTGATATTTTTCCTCTATAACGAACTAATTTCATTGGCCCCTACAAGTTTGCTATAACCGTACTTGACAGCCTATATGGCTTAATATGCGTTGCAATACGATTTATAGAGCACTACTTGTATATACCCTTCCTTTGCTGGACCAATGTTTGGAAATTTGTATGGAGTCTCGAACATTGATTTTCGCAAATTTTATACAAAACCATTTTAATTACCATATTCGTAATTCATGTTGTCCAATTGTATGCTCTAATGTACTTGATTTTTGTAAGTATATTATGAATGACAATAAAATGCTTGGATTTCCTTTATGTATACGTGTGCGAAAAGTTCTCAAGTTTGAAAATCGGCACATTATTGTTATGTGTAATTTCCGAATTTCAAGTAATCAATTCTATATAAAAAAAATCCACACATTGAAATTGTTTCCAGTTTTAAATAGTTTAAAGCATAAAAATAAAATAATAATGCAACACAATTATAGATAATACTTTGTTTATAATTTATTTGTTCTTTTCTACATTTTTGGAAATTATTTACACAAAGGTTCAGTGTAAGAGAAATAAAATGGTAAAATTAATCAACAAATTCGATAATGATGATGACTTATCCGAATGATGGATTTATGATAAAGTGATCATTTTGTTTGTTTGTTTGCTTCTAGCGATGAGAGTTCGTTCGTATAATAAATTATGAAAATGAAAAGAAAAATGTGCGAAAGAGTGTTTTTGTTTCTAGGGAGGGGAGATTGGTTTTGGTTTTTCTTTGGAGGGAATTGAAATCGTTTAATAATGGGTTTCGGTAATCTTCACTTTGCCAAACTTGCCATGCAAATGATGTTTAGCCAGGGCCAAAATATCAGAATGGGTGTGGTGAGATGGGTACACTTTGTGGACGATGGCCTTGTGGTGGTGCACAACTGGAGCATGGTGGACCAAAGCGGCGTGGTGATGAACATCATGTCCGTGGTGGACGACGTGGTGAGCATCAGCATGATGAACAACAGCAGCATGATGGTGAACATCACCGTGGTGGACAACAGCAGCATGATGATGGGCATCGGCGTGATGGACCAAACCGGAATGATGGTAGGCACCAGCATGATGAACATCACCGTGATGCAACAAATCACCATGGTGGGCAGCATCGCCATGATGCAATTCGGTGTGATGCAAATCGGCAGCATGATGATGTTCATCGACATGATGATTTTGGTGGACAACATGATGATCGACAGCTGGCTTGGTGTAATGCAGGAAATGATGAGGTTCATGATGTACCACCTTGGTGACATGATGGACTGGTTCTACTTTGTGAATGGGTTCATGATGGATAATCTTGGCAGCAGGGGCGTTGTGTACTTCAATATCGGAAACACCATGATGACCAGCATCATGATGAACAACATCGACGGCAGCATGATGTTCGGTATGATGATACACTGGATGATGATCAGCACCATGATGATCATCCACTACTACCTGAGCTGAGTGACCAATGTGGATGCCATCGCTGTGATGAATATCGGAATGATGGAAATCATCGCCATGATGAACAACACCATGATCGATAACATGGGCATCATGTCCAATATGAGGCAGGAGACCAGCTTGGGCTGTGGCAGCCAAGGCAAGGGCAACAACACATGAGAAGACCTACATTGAAAACATTTTTAAAAGTAGAGCAAAAATTTAGAATTAGATATATATGCTTAGTAAGTTACAAAATAATGTTTTTCTATAAGGTAGACAACAAGTGATAAACTAAAAAGAATCGTTAAAGAACTGAATATTTTAACAAAACCATATTTTTCGGATTTCGAAGAGAGAAATCTCATTTTATGATAGGACCTTGAAATTCTCTAAATATCTAATAGTGGGGCTGCCGTTATATGGGGCGATAATAAAACGGAGATCAATATTGATATTTTTGGTAGTGAGATTTGACAGCCAATGAGACTATCTCCACAATAAGCGTGGATTTTTTGAATATACTTTTTTCAATGACTATCCCAACAATAAGTGTGGATTTTTTAAAAAGAATTTTTATTTAATAATCTTGGGTTTTTGAATAGATTTTTTAGGACTAAAACCACAATATGCGTGGATTTTTTAAATAGAATTTTTTTAGGACTATCAAGCATGGATTTTTTAAATAGAAAATTTCAAGAACTATAACCACAAAAAAACTTGACTTTTTTAAATGGAATTTTTCAAGAACTGTAAACAGAATTAACGTAGATTTTTTTAATAGATTTTTTTTCAAGGACTTTATCTTCAACAAGCGTGGATTTTTAGACCGAGTTTTTTCAAGGACTTTATCCCCAACAAGCGTGGATTTTTTAGACAGAGTTTTTTCAAGGACTTTATCCCCAATAAGCGTCAATTTTTTCAACGGTTTTATCCCCTATAAGCCTGGATTTTTTAAATAGGATTTTTCCAAGGACTATCAAACATGGATTTTTCAAATAAAGGACTATGAAGCCTGGATTTTGTAAATATAATTTTTTCAAAGACTATGAAGCTTGGATTTTTTAAATAGAATTTTTGTCAAGAACTATCAGTCGTGGATTTTTTATAGCATTTTTTCCAAGGACTATCAGTCGTGGATTTTTTAATAGAATTATTCCAAGGACTATCACGCTTGAATTTCTTAAACACAATTTTTCCAAGGACCAATTCGGTTAAAAAAAATTGTGTCTAAAATTCCCAAAATACCGACTTGAGTCAATATAAATCATTTTAGTGCGAAGATGTGGGGAAACCGTTATGACAACTCAAAATTCTGAATTATGCCAAGTTATGCTAACCGTGTTCAAAAGCCCCAAAATAAGGAATACTGAGGGGTACCGTTATATGGGGGCTACCCTGACACATAGGTCAATGATAAAACAGAATACCAAATTACAGCCAATTCGGTTGAAAACGTGTCCAAAATATACAAAAATACCGAGTATTGGGGAGTACCGTTATAAGAGGGCTATCCTAAAACTTGGTCAATATTATTAATTTTTGGTACGGAGAGTTGATATAGAATGCGAACCCAAAATACCAAATTACTGTAAATTCGGTGGAAAAGCGTGCCCAACATCCCCAAAAACCCCTGGATATTAGGGGTAGCGTTATATAGGGCTACCCTAAAACGTGTGTCAATATTAATAATTTTTTGTACGGAGATGTGTTATAAAATGAGCACCCAAAATCCCATTTGCAATACTAAACATCATGGGAGTAATAGCATTGTCCGTGCACATTTTCCAAGCTCTATCTTAAATATCGCGATCTCTATCGTGATTTGAACAGACGGACTTGCGTTAATCGATATATAATTTTACCCTGATAAAAAAAAATATATATTTTATGGGCTCTCCGGAAATTTTCTACAAATATGTTTTTTTTAAATTTCCAAGATCAATCCTAAATATTACGATCTCCATAGTGAATTCAACAAATGGTCTGAGATGGCTGAATCGGCATTGAATTTTGTTCTGCAGAGTCACTCTGCGGACAACGTAATTCTTTTAGATGCCCGATCACTAAGGTCCAGAAGTAGCATCTGCAGTCATTCCGCATTATTTATTATACCGTTGGTGGCATTTCAACCAATGGAATTGAACTGGCGAATGATTGTAACTGATAAGACCTTTATTTTGTGTTTTATTTTCGAATCACTCAATAGACCACACACGAAATTTTACACATCGAAAGGAACCGTATCAACGAAAAATGTCTGTTTTGATGATGATCGGCGAGTATTTTGCGGGTCAAATAGACAACAATTACAAAATTGCATTATATGACATATGTGTTAACTCTGGGAAATTTCCGCGAATTCTGTAATCCTTTTCGCGATCCAAATAAAATATTGTCATCTGATGATTAAATTTAAATATGCATGTTTTCACATTTCGTAGTTGCATTAACCGTTGCTTGCATACCTTCATTATTACGATTTCACACTTAAGATTTTTAATCCCAAATTAAAAAATCACAAATTAACTTTGAACGAACTCTTTTTCTTCGGCTTTCACGTTTAGTACTAAACTGAATAGTTGACCAGAAACACCTTCGCATTTATATACCAATGAAAAAAATAATCGCTTCTTCTTTGGCCAATTTCTTAGCGGGCAGAACAGCTGATTTGTTTGGTTGGTTACTTAGTTAGTTAGTTGTAAGCAATAAACTGAACAGCAATACCAACAACAACAAAAAATACTACAAATGGCAATTGTGTAAAATATGCATTGCAATGAAATTGAAATTACAATGAAAGTGATATAAACTTACGCATCGATTATGTGACCGGCATAATTAATCACCGGGTTAAAACACGACTCAAAAAAAAAAAAAAAAACGTTACGTTTTAAACAACAAACGAAATACCAATATTGCGAATAGCGGTGGGCACGTCTAGTTTATTGGTCATTGTTGGCCACGGTAGCGGCTAACGTCATTAAAGAAAGCCAAGACAAATTTATTAATTGTCGCCAGCCAGTTAGCTAGCCGGCGATACGCCAGAAATGTCAATAAACTTTTTTGGGTAAATACCATCGGTATTGCCTAATACCGGATTATGCAGTTTAGTTAGTAGCTCGTTTGATAGTCAGTTTACACCTGAAGGTTAGCACTTCCACCAAATTGACAAATAAAAAAAAAACGAAAACCAAACAATTGTATTTTGACCTTACCTCATTGACTTGGCGATTTAGGTCACACACATATTCGGGGAACAACTTGTTCACCTTGACACGAGGTGTCATATCCCAAAGAAACCCGAAAAAATGGTGATCCCGGCCCAAGTTCCTTCGTTGGGTTCAACCTTTGTACGTGATTGTTGTTTTTGTACTTTTGACAAAACCAAACACGCATGACATAAATCACGATTTGATAATAAAATAAATTGTGACTAGAATTTAATTTTGAGATTACGATTTGCTTAATTTCCGTTAACAAATTGCACACACAAAGAGTTGGAATATGACAGCAAATAATTTAATGTTTGATTGCCAGCCAGTCAGCTGTTGACAGTTAATTTTATAGTACTGAGTTATGTAATTTGATAGGCCATTACAATGTAATGGGTAAATCTATGTATTGTAGCGGTAGGTACATCAAAGAAATAATTGGCAAGGTCATTTGGCAAACTAAAGCATATTAATATCAACGAATTTCTATGATTTTTGGGGCTCAAATTAAATATTATATTTTATCAATCGTGAGACATAGCTGGAGTAAGTACCTATCCTGAAACAGAACATATACGTATACTTCTCACAAACAGAAATATATTATACATTTTGGTTTTTAAGTGTTCAAGAGTTGAAAGAAGGTATTTTGTGTGGCTCCATTAAAAGTCTAATGCTGTCAAATCGCATGATATTGGTGGCAAGTTGATATAGCCACGACAAGAAATTACGCGGCCAGGAAATGACTCATGTAGTATTCGCTTGAGTTGTGTGGCATCGTCTTGTTGAAATCACATATTGTCCAAGTCGTATTCTTCAGTAGAAGGCAGAAAGACGGGTTTTTAAATTACCATAGTGAACCTATCCCAACAATGTTTTCCAATGATATCATGGAATCCATAAATACTAAATAATCCTAAAACTTTCACCGTAGGATATTGGATTATTCCATAAGATTATTCCGTCACGATTTCCGATGTAATGAAAATAGGCAAGATCATAATGTATGAGATATACAAAATATATTGTCTTTCAGAATATTTAGATGAGAAATGTTCCTAAAATCTCAAAACCCCAAAACGTCGACCGATATTTACAACGTATGGTGGTGTGTCTAAAATATGGACTAATCTTGATTACATATGGTATTAATATTTGGGATGACACTAAACATAACTGAAATACCTTATTTTCGAACCTGATTTTTAGCTCTGAATCATTAGAACTTCCCAATTCACCTCTCTGTGGTTCAGGGTATTCCGTCTTTGTGCATATGTTTGAGACAGGCAAATGGAAATGAGATAAACACATGGTTCATTTCAGAATATGCATAGAATCACTTTCTGAGTCGATTTATGCATGTCCGTCTATCTGTCTGTCCGTCCATGTATTTTTGTGAATAAAGTACAGGTCGCATTTATGGTCCGATTTGGATGAAATTTGGCACATGTCACTTATTTGACCCAAGGATGAACACTGTTGAAATTGAAATCGGTTCGGATTTAGATATAGCTCCCATATATGATTTCGTCCGATTTAAGGTAAATGGGGTACTAACGTCCTTTTATATCTTTCGATTTGCACGAAATTTGGCATAGAATGGTGTGTGCTATGTTTCGTGAAAATCGGTTAAGATATAGGTATAGCTCCAATATATATTTTCGTCCGATTTTATGTAATTGGCGCACCAAAGTCTCTATATAACTTTCGATTTGCACGAAATTTGGCATAGCGTACTGAATTAAGTCTAGAATGAGTCGTGTCAAGTTTCGATAAAATCGGTTCAGATTTAGATATAGCTCCCATATATATTTTCGTCCGAATTTAGGTAAGTAGTGCACCAAAGTCCCTTTATAGCCTTCGATTTGCACGAAATTTGGCATAGCGTAATGAATTAAGTCTAGAATGATTAGTAGTAAGTTTCGTGAAAATCGGTTCAGATTTAGATATAGATCCCATATATTTTCGTCCGATTTAAGGTAAATGGTTCTTATATATCCTTCGAAAGTTGGCATAGCGTACTGAATTAAGTCTAGAAAGATGTGTGTCAAGATTCATGAAAATCGGTTCAGATTTAGATATACCTCCCATATATATTTTCGTCCGATTTTAGGTAAATAGTGCACCAAAGTACCTTTATATCCTTCGATTTGCACGAAATTTGGCATAGCGTAATGAATTAAGTCTAAAATGATTAGTAGTAAGTTTCGTGAAAATCGGTTCAGATTGAGATATAGCTCCCATATATATTTTCGTTCGATTTTGTGTAAATAGTGCACCAAAGTCCCTATATATCCTTCGATTTGCACGAAATTTGGCATAACGTACTGAATTAAGTCAAGAACGATGTGTGTTTAATTTCGTGAAAATCGGTTCAGGTTTAGATATAGCTCCCATATATATCTTCGTCTGATTTTAGGTAAATAGTGCACCAAAGTCCCTATATATCCTTCGATTTGCACGAAATTTGGCATAACGTACTGGATTAAGTCTAGAACGATGTGTGTAAAATTTCGTGAAAATCGGTTCAGAGTTAGATATAGCTCTCACATATATTTTCGTCCGATTTTAGGTAAATAGTGCACCAAAGTCCCTATATACCCTTCGATTCGCACGAAATTTGGCATAGCGTACTGCATTAAGTCAAGAACGATGTGTGTTTAATTTCGTGAAAATCGGTTCAGGTTTAGATATAGCTGCCATATATATCTTCGTCCCATTTTATATAAATGGTGCACCAAAGTCCCTATATATCCTTGGATTTGTACGAAAATTGGCATAGCGCATTGAATTGAGTCTAGAATGATGTGTGGTAAGTTTCGGAATAATCGGTTCAGATTTTCGATATAACTCCCACATATACATATATATTCATCGGATCTTACCTAAATGGTGCTCCAAACTCCTAATGTTTGTCCGATTAACACAAAATTTTGCACAACGTATCAAATTGAGACTTGAATGAGGTTATTGCGTTTTGTTGAATGAGGTTATTGCGTTTTGTTGAATGAGGTTATGGCGTTTTGTTGAAATTGTTGCATAGATTCCAAATGTATTTCGAACGTACCCAATAGCGTGCATCAGTTTTGCAATAAATCGTTTTTAATAAATTTGTTCCATGATACGCAGACGACTATAAATCTGCCCAAATTAAATTAAATTTATCATAGGTTGTAGAAAGACATGAATATGTTCCTTAGATTGGCTTGCAATTGTAAGGATACATATGTACAATATACCCAAAGTGGTGAAGGGTATCATATAGTCGGCCAGGTCCGACTTTACTTCTTTTCTTAATTTGGAATGTCCTTTTACTTTTAAATATTGTAAAAATAGTGTACGTTCTGCATAGTTTATAGTACTTGTTGGAACAATGAAACATTTTTCCTGTAAAATTTTCAAGATAATGTTAATATATAACAAGTGAAAAAGCGTTAAGTTCGGCCGGGCCGAACTTTGGATACCCTCCACCATAGATATACTAAAAGGTAGTTGAAATGAAAATGTAGGGAAAATACCAAAACCATAATGTGAACCATGTTTCAGAAAATATTGATTTCATCCAACCTGTGCCTATCTTATTATTCTTCCAAACTTAGTTCAGGTTCGAAAATGTGGACTATCGGTCCACTCCCTCTGATACCTCTCACACAGGTGCTAGGCCTAAATGCGGGTTATAGTTCATGTATAGTTCATTATCGAACCTTACGTTCTAACTTAATCTCGATATCCTCCGCAGGTTAAATGATTACGGCAGACTCTTAGAACCAAACCCAAAACGCGGAACAAATTTGATAACTATTTTAATATAAAAAGGGGGTTATATGGGGACTACGCCAAAAAGGGGGCTCCAATAATTTTGGTAGGGAGATTTGTTACCATATACGACTACAAAATACCAAATTGCAGCGAATTCGGTTGAAAAACGCGCTCAAAAACCCCAAAATTCCGAATATTGGGGGTACCCTTATATGGCGGCTACCCGAAAAAATGGACCTATATTCATAATTTTTTGTGGAGAAATTTGGTACCTATTTAGAACTCAAAATACTAAATTACAGCCTATTCGGTGGAAAAATACGATCAAAACCCCCAAAGTACTGAAAATTAGAAGGTGCCTTTATATGGGGGCTACCAGAAAAAGTGGACCTATACTCATAATTTTTTGTGGAGACACTTAGTACCCAATAAGAACCCAACGTATCAAATTTCAGCGAATTCAGTTGAAAAACTCGGTCAAGAACCCCAAAATACCGAAAATTGGGGGGGACCCTTATATGGGAGCTATGCCTAAACGTGGATCGATATATCCCATCTTCGAACTTGACCTGCCTGCAGACAAAAGGCAATCCTATGCAAAATTTCAGCACCCTATCTCAATTCCTTCAGAAGATAGCGTGATTACAACAGACGGACGGACATGGCTAGATCGTCTTAGAATTTTACCCTGATCAAGAATATATATACTTTATAGGATCGGAAATGAATATTTCGATGAGTTACAAACGGAATGACAAAATTAATATACCCTCCATACTATGGTGGAGGGTTTAAAAATGATATGTCTGACACATGAAACGGCTGAAGCTTGACATTTTGAATGTGGGTTCTTGTTGGCTTGTAGGGGTGATATAAAGCTGGGTTTGTGTAAATGCTAACTATAAGAGTTCAAAAACTACTGAAGCGGACTAAATATGGTACAAACGAGAAGAGGTAGAATTCTGAAATTTTGAACGTTGGAGTTTAGAAATAACAGCTGATCCAGTTGAAAAATTGATTCGAATTGCAAAAATACCGATATAGCCAATCTTCGAACTTGACCTGCCTGTCGACAAAAGACAACTATGCAAAATTTTGGGGGGATATGTCTTGTGTCGTTTCGGGGCTAGAGTCTAATTTGTCATAGAATTTTTCGCTGATCAATAATATATATATTTAATGGGATCGGAAATGTTTATTCCGATGCGATATAAACGAAATGAGAAAATTAATATACCCTGCTATGGTGGAGTGTGTAAAAAGGGACTCCCCTAAAAGTGGACGAATATTAATATTTTTTGGTATTGAGATTAGTTACCAAATAATAATCCAAAATTACAGTCAAATAGATTATAGAAGTGTTCAAAATCCCCACAATATTGACAATTGGGCTATACCGTTATATGGGACCTATACCTAAATATGAACCGATATTGATAATTTTTGGTACGAATATTAAGTACCCACTATTATTATCAAATGCCAAATTTATTGAAAAACAAATTTTTGAGGGTACCCATATTTGGGTGCCTCCCGGATCAATATTGATATGCATAAACTCCAAAATATACCACAAATTTGGGGGTACCGTTATATGCGGACTTCAAACATGATAACCCTAACAAATGATCCAACGAAATTTTGGACAACGTACCGAATTAAGCCTGTATTGACATGTGTTAAGGTTTGTTTTAATAGTTTTTGATTTTGATTTTGCTTTCAAAAATATTTTCATTCGATTTTATGTAAATGGTGCATCGAAAATTTTTCTGATTGAAACGTTATGAGTGCGTATCGAAAGTGGTACCCATTTACATAAAGATTCTATATATATTTTCTTCCGATTGTATGTATCGACATTTAGAACATTTAGAAGTTCTTTCTTAATGACAAACATTTTAATAAATAATTCTGCATAGCAACGTATTTACTTACTTACCTACTTAGCTGTCTGGTGACAGAACTTTCGTTCCATAAGCCGAGCTTAGAAAAGATTTCCAGGCGCGTCGGTCTTTAGCGCAGTTTTTCCAATTTGAAAGACCATATTCAGCAATGTTATCTTCCACTTGATCTTTCCATCGTATTCGTGGCCTTCCCCTTCAGTGTGAGCCACCAGGTTCGCTTTTATATGCCTTCTGGGCTGGGGCATCTTCATTCATTCTCACAACATGACCTAGCCAACGTAGTCGCTGCAACTCAATAAGTCTAACAATGTCGATGTCCGAGAATAGCTGGTACAACTCATGGTTAATTCGACGACGATATTCACCTCAACGCAGGTCGGTCGATAGATATTTCGGAGAATTTTTCTCCAAACACTCCAAGAGCTGCCTCATATGCTTGCTTAAGTACTTTTGCCTCTCATATGACCTTTTCCAGCAGGATGTTAAAAAGGTCACACGACAAACTATCACCTTTTCTAAATTCTCGTTCGGTATTAAAGGGCTCCGAGAGGTCCTTTCCGACTTTAACTGCTGATATTTTGCCTGTTAAAGTTATCCTGCATAGCCGACTTGATTTTGCAGGAATGCAAAACGCAGACATGGTTTTATACACCTTTGAACGGATAGGGCTGTCGAATGCGGCTTTATAGTCGACGAATAGGTGGAATGTGTCGATGTGTTTTTCGTGGAATGTGTCGATGTGTTTTCCTTCTTCATCTCTACTCCATCGCATTACGTGATGCTACTGTCCGCAGGGTTGCCCCATACGCTGCGTTTTTCATATCAGTAACATTACGACACTCCTGATCGTACCACGGATTTCTTTTGCTGCAGTTTGTAGGGAGTGGCAATTCTATGCCATTGTACTTCTATATGATTATCGGGACAAGTGCTTTCGTCAAGCAGTTGAGTAAGTTGAGCGGTTGAGTAAGTTGAGCTATCTGTTGTGTTTGCAGCTTTTCGACGTCAAATTTCCGTGTTACATTACATCGCACCTTTGCTGCTACATTAAGACGGGTGCGTACCTTGGCTGCCACAAGGTAATGGTTCGAATCGATATTCGCTCCCGGATCGATCGGACGTCTAAAACACTGGATGAATGCCTTCCGTCTATCACAAGATGATCAATTTGATTTCCCCTTGCTTGATCCGGAGAAATACCGGCGGCCTTGTGTATATCGAGATGCTTGAATCTGGTGCTGCTATCTACCATGTTTTTTGCTGCCGCGAAGTCAATCAACCTCATGCCGTTGTCAGATGTTTCGTCATGGAAGCTGAATTTTCCAACGGTGGGGCCAAATATAATTTCCTCTCCGATTTTTGCATTAAAATCTTCTAGCAGAATTTTAATGTCATGGCCAGGGCAACGGTCATTTGCTGTTTGTAGCCGCTCAAAAAATATGTCTTTGGTCTGTTCATCTTTATCTTTGGTCGGAGCATGGGCGCAAATGAGACTGATGTATACGGTTTATAGCAATTCACTCATCTACTGGAGTGAATCTGGAGACGAGGTCTTTTATTCTCCTGTTAACCATGAATCTGCAGCCAAATTCATGTCTCGTTTCATGGCAGCTATAATACAGAATGTAATCATCTGATTTACTTACAAGGCAATGATGTCGGCTTTGTACTTCTTGAGTACATACGCCAAAGCGAACACTGCGCCTGTTCTGTACAACGTACGCACATTCCAAGTGCAGATTCGCAGATCGGGGTCCTTTATACGTTTGCGGGGTTCGTCAACATTAGGGGGGTTTGGTTTTCTTTTTCTTTGCTTTTTCATAGTAGGTTGGGTTTTCCGAGGGTGGGCAACTAAACCGGACGCCTCAATCCATTTTTTTATAGTTCTTATGGGTGAACTCGCGGCACATATTTGCTCACAATTTCATCGGGTGATGAAAATAGCTACCTCAGGTGGCACCGCGAGGTGGTCAGTGTCCACAATGGAGATGAAGGAGGGACCAAGATAAGCCTGGACTTCACCATGTTAAAGCCAATCAGAGCGGCAACGTATTTACTACACACCGTATAAAGGCGAGCTTGCCGGATACTAGGCTAAATTATTATCTGAAATATATTCTCCTTTAAATATTTCGGTTATTATTATCTGAAATATATTCTCCTTTAAATATTTCGAAGATTTGCATAAGGATATGTTTAATATACATCCATAAATGTGACAATTTTTTATCAGTTAAAAGGTCTCAAAATAAATTTGTTACGTTTAAAAATTACATTTTAATACAAATATCTGACATCACAACTGTCTCACAACTCTTCTGACATAGCCCCATATATAAATATATTAACACCAACCTGGTCTACCACCCAATAAGCCAAACAAAGTACGAATACAACAAGTTGAAAGTCGGGCGACAGGGTGACAAATGAAGGACACTTGTAATATATTTTCAACGCCTACTTGCCGTCAGGCTTGTTATCATTTTAAGTGCTGGTGCAACACCAGTGCAAAAAAAACCAAAACCCGAAACCTCAACAACGACAAATATTCAAATGTAAAAATTAATATTATTTAATGCAAATAATTTGTACTATCAACCCAATGACCCACACACTGAGTGCGCGCCACCAAAGCCCAGATATGCCGTCGCCGCCATGTACGGCTAATTTCAATATGTTTTATAATTGAAATGTTATATTGGGTGATAATGAGGGGGTCGGTCGAGTGGTGTGAACTATTTCTTGGATTAATTAAAAAATAAAATTTTAAGTATCGTTAAAATTTTTTGCACCCGGTTACAGTATATAAAATTCTACAACACTTGTCGTTAAAATAAATGTCAAAAGTGGTCTGGTGTTTTTGTAGTGAAACTTCAAAGTCAAACTTTATAGAAATTTTTGTGCCAAAAAAGGCTGAAAAAAGTGAAAACGTTCCCGTAGAAAATTGTATTTATTTTAAAAAGTATTGTAAAAGTTAAACATTTTTCAATGGAACCATGAAGTTCAGGTTATTTTGCAAATATTTCGTTAACATTTTAGTATCAAATTGTGTTTGGAAGTGATTTAAATGTAGTTATTTATATTGAAAATGCCAAAAAAATTAATATTTTTATATTTTAAATGGATAAATAGTTATTATTCGTCCACATTCGTTTCATAATTTTTGGTTTATCTTAAAGAGGACATAAATCTGTGTCATATTGCAAAATTTTACGCTGCCCTTTTGTGCCTTTTAGAAGCTACGCATTGTTTAATACAAGTGTTGCAGCAGTCAAATTAGCTAAAAGTCACATTGATCTCATGACTGGTGCTGTTGTTGAGTGTTGTGTTTTCTTGTTTTTCATGTTATTTCATGTAATTATTTTATTGTTGTTATTTTTGTTTCTTTTAATAATATTCTTTGTTACAATAATATTTTTTTTGTTTATTTTAATAATATTCTTTGTTTTGACAAAAAGTGGTAGTGTTGTGCAGTTTCAAGTAATGGGGTAAAAGAGTTTTTTATTAACATTTTTATAGATACAAGTTCGAAAGTTGTTTTTTATGATCGTGGAAGCTTATGGTGAATTCGAGCGCTCAAACAATGAATGACAAGATGACATTTTTAGCTAAAGAAATAAAAAAAAACGCACCAAAACGCTAAAAAATCTACCGAAATAACAAAAATAGTTGTTAATTTAATAAAAAATGTACGTGTCGGTTATAGCTGTATTCAGTGGCCATAAGATTAATAATGAAAAATTTCAAATATATGCACACAATACAGGACGACTTTTTGTTGAAACGTATCCTTGGTATAATATGCCTACCACTTTGCACAAGTTTTTTATTCACGGATCCGAAATTGTGTCAAATGCCCTTTTACACATTGAACAGTTATCAGAAGTTGGTGATGTTGCAGACATAGATGGCCTGTCAGAAACAGTGACGTAAATGACATACATTTCCGACGTATAATACATACGTCAGAAACGTCGGAAACCCACTCAAAACCATTAGGTTTTTGATAAAATAGCTATTTACATTTATCGATTTGGAAATAACGTATGCTTTACTCAAATACATATCGAATTTCAAATTTTTTTTTCTTAAAAAAGTTCAGAATTTTTTTCAGTTCTAGTAAAGAATAGCCAGATATACAGTAAAAATAATATATGTTCTTGAAAATTACTGTATATGGTGATAATATTGAAATAAATGACGTTTACTACATTTTATACAGATATATGACGTTTTCGACGTTTACACCTTTTTGACAGTCGAAAGCCTGAAAATTCGTCATACGGACCATCCCTGGCTGCGGATGATGATGATGTCGATGATTAACTTTAAGATGTATAAAATTCAATGTTTAAGTTATCATATTGTACTCCTTGCACTATATACCTACACTGATATTTGGCACTACTTAATAAAATTATACTCAAATATACTTAGAAAACATTTTTGTAACTTATTTTAATGGTATTAACTGAAAAATAAAGAAACATTATTCTAACATAGCTTCCCTGATTTGATCCAAGAAAACATGGTACTCTAACCCACTGTGCGTCGCGTCTAATTTTTACCTCTAATGGGATATGCCACACAGCCAACACATGTCTCGCAAAAACTGAAACAAAAACGGACAATCGACAGTCGGCAATAGTGAATGCAAACATTCGTACAAGTGCCACCGACTTATAATACCCCACCAGCAGAAATATCGCCAGAGTTCAAATTGAATTGCTGGGAGCCAAAATTGCCCATTATCTGAACTTGGATTAACATGAATTCGAAATTTTGTTTTACAAATTACCTTGAATATATTTATTATTAATTGATAGGAAATACTGTGTACAGTGGGTTAAACAAATATTCGGTGGACATTGGAATTATAATTATCTGACAAATATGTACTAGGATCACATTAGTATAATGTCGTACTTGTAATAATATACACCATTATACACATAAATCCTAAATTGTTTATAACGAAGCTGTTTTAAAGGCAAGTCGGTTATAACGATTATAACGCATTTAAACATAATATGAACCGATTTGAATCAATGTTTCCAAACGACATTCTTGACTGGGAACTAAATACAAATCTATCCAGCCTTTTAACACACTTGACTTCATTATATACACAGATTTAAACTATTTGAAGCGATCAAAAATGTGCCTCATCGAAGTATTGATTGTATACCCCAAGTTCCAATGAATCATTTTTTTTCTTCAAAACTATTTCCAGTATATAGAAAAAGTCCGTCTGACTGACTGGTGCCCACTATAACTTTCGATGGGAATACCAGCATATATGTACATTTCTTCTGGTACCAAAAAATACTATGTCCGAAGATATGGTCTATAACCACTCCTTCTGGTACTTCCCCAAATTTTGACGTAAAACAAATAAAAACAGGGATAAGTTCGACCAGATCAAATTTTGTATACCTTTCACTATGATATGCGCATTCGAAATAACAACATTGGTCACTACAGCCCTATATTTTACCAAACCTATACAATGTCCGATGATGGGGTGCACTTTGGGTCAGGAACCATAATTTTGGCAAAAAGTCAGGTAGAGAGGAAAACGACTTATTTATACCAAATCTGGAAACACACCTACAATAATATTTGTAAATATAATTTATATTTGAAAAACATTATATAACATTAAGAAAGTCATCAAAAATTTCGTGTTTAAAACTCAAAAATATGTTTTTTTTTCAAAAAACAGGGACATCCAGATCCTAGTGCCACGCAGTTTCAGAGGATAGTTTAATTGTTAATTGACGCCTTGATATCGAGCCATATTCGCCAACAAATCGCAACCCTCAAATTTGAAATTTTACAGGAAAAGGGTTTTTTAATAAATTCATATTTAATAAAGCTCCTATTTTGAAATTTCGTTTGCAACACCTCGAAATATTCTTGATCAGAATAAAATTCTATGTCTGTTGAATTACAATAGAGACCGCAATATTTATGATGTAGCTTTAAAATTGCTATTACTCCTAGGAGGTTTGATAATGTAAAAAATCGGCACACGTTTCGGAATAGCCCCCAATAAACCGGCACCACCATATATAATCGGCATTCAGGTAATTTTTGGTACTTTTTAAACATGGGTAGCAAATTTCCCTACCAAAAATATTTGATGTGGGTCCACTTTTTAGGATAGCCCCATATAACAGTACTCCCCATTATTCGGCATTTTGGGGACTTTGGACACGTTTTTCAATAAAATTTGCTTTAATGTATATGTTAAGTTAAATTGGGTGATCCATCTTCCTAATTCTTATATATATAAAAGAGTTGCGTTATAAGTGACTGACTGATCATCAACGCCCAGACGAAACGGCTAAAGCTAGAAACTTGAAATTTGGCATGTAGGTTGGGTTTGGTGAGTAGGCGTGTGATAAGGCGGGGTTTTTGGAAATTCGTACTAAAAGGTACTAAAAAGTACTAAAAACAGTATTACACGGGAACGGTTGGATGTAGAACTCTGAAATTTGGTATGCAGCTTTGCCTACGATAAGCGAAGTGGTATGTTTCAAAAAATTTTGGAATTTAGTACTAAGAGGTACTAAAAAGTACTAAATATTATATTTGAATGGAATCGGTAGATATACATATCTGATACTTGGTATGTAGCTTAATCTATTGCAAAAATTGTGATGTGCAAAAATATTTTTTGAAAATTAGTACTAAAATGGTACTAAACAGTACTAAAACTGTATTACAGCGGAACGGTTAGAAGTAGAACTTTGAAATTTGGTACATAGCTTTGTCTATGACGAGCAAAGTGGTATGTTTGAAAAAATTTTGGAATTTAGTACTAAGTGGTGCTAAAAAGTACTAAATATTATATTTGAATGGAATCGTTAGATGTACATATATGAAACTTGGTATGTAGCTTAAGTTATTACAAATAGAATGATATTCAAAAATATTTTTTGGAAATTAGTACTAAAAAAACTAAAGTACTAAAAGCTAAGTCTAAGCTTTAACTATTACAAGTATAACACTATACATAATATTTTATTGGAAATTAGTAGTAAAGTGGTGATAAAAAGTACTAAATAATAAAATGCAATGGAACTACAAGAAATAGAAATCTGAAATTTGGTATGTAGCTTCCTCTATTAAAAATATGTTATGAATAATTCTTTTGAAATTAGTACTAAAATGAACGCGGTTCGTAGATTTACTATTACAAATGTACTAATTTGAAATTAATACTAAAATTGTACAAAATACGGTGGAATATAGAATTTGCTACAAGGCTTTTCCTATGAAAAAACAATGCTTTTCGCAATTTTGTTTGACACTAAAGTACTAAATATTGTATACGACAGAACGAGTAAAGATGGAGTCCTGAAATTTTGTATGTATTTTTGAAAATTTGTACTAAAAGCACTAATTTTAGTATTTATCTTTGACTATGGCAAATAAAATGATTTATGGAAATATTCTTCAAAAAAAAAAAAAAAAAAAAAAAAAAAAAAATCAAAAAATTGCTGATAGTTACATGAAATATAGTTTTCAATCCCACATGGATCTACAGCGAATAATTATGAGAATTTTTGTTTAAACTTCCGGTGAAACTATGAAAACAACCGGTGAACACCACAAGTACTAACTTGTTGGCACTTTTAAATTAGCTGTGCAAAATATTATATTATAAATTCGTACTGTAGGTACAAAAGTACAAAAACGTGCTTCGTATTTTACCATTAGTTTTAAATTACAGAAAGGAACATACATGTTTAAAAACCCTATTATGGTACTATTTGCATAGATCCATCGGGAGGATCGAAAAAACATTACACTTGCAAAAATATAAGTAAGTTGTACTCGATTAACTAAGATCAATCAACAACGTTTTTGTTCGAAAGAAATGCCGGTTAAGATCTGAGATTTTCTTATAATTTTTAAGATATAGGACCTATCATTTTTAGCAATGTTTTAAATTTATACTTAATCCAAAAGTATTGTGTAGCTAAATTAATGTTTTTTATTTTAACTATAAAAAGATCCGCTAACGACGTAGCGGACCTATGCTAGTATAACTATAATATTGGTCAACATTTTACCATGGGGATTTAAGTCACTTTTTTCAACCAAATTAGTATTCTGAACTATCATTTGGTAACAAATCCTCCTACCAAATATTATCAATGTTGGTCCATTTTTTTGGAAGAGTCCCTATATAATTGCTCTTCTTAATTAGTATAATCTTCACAATTTGGCATAGAGTATTGAGTTAGGTTCATTGAGTTGGCATAGAGTATTGACTTAGGTCCAGAAAGATGTGTGCTAAGTTTCATGAAAATCGGTTCAGATTTAGATACAGCTCCCATATATAGCTTCGTCCGATTTAAGGTAAATGGTGCAACAAAGTCCCCATATATCATTCGATTTGAAATTTGGCATAAAGTACTGCATTAGGTCAAGAATGACGTGTGCCATGTTTCGAGAAAATCGGGTCAGATTTATATGTAGCTCCAATATATATTTTCGTCCGATTTTAGGTAAATGGGTCTCCAAAGTCCCTATATATCTTTCGATTTGTGCGAAATTTGGCATAGGGTACTAAATTGGGTCCAGAATGATGTGTGCTAAGTTTCGTGAAAATCGGTTCAGATTTAGATATAGCTCCAATATATATATTCGTCCGATTTAATGTGCACTAAAGAACCAATGATTGGCCGACCCGCATACAATTTTGGACAAAGTACAGAAGTTACTATAACCTTTCGTGTGTCAAGATTTCTTGAAATTGGTTCAGATTTACATATAGTTCCTATATGTACTTTCGCCCTATTTTAAGTAAGTGGTGTACTAAAGACCCATAGCTAGGACGATTGGCAAAGCGTACTGAAATTAATATAAACTAATCTCGGGTTAGTTTCCTTGAAATCGGTTCAGATTTAGATATAGCATAGCTTCCATATAATTTCGACCAATTCATGTTAATTGTAAACCAAACAATCAATGGGTGCTTGATTGATATTACATTTTAAACAGTGAACTTATATATAAAGATCGCATTTTTATGTTCGTTCTATTTCATGTCAATGTTCCTTCGAAAAGACGACATCTGTAAAGATACATATGTAGAATATCCCAAAGTGGTGAAGGGTGTCATATAGTAGCCCAGTCCGACTTTACTACTTTCCTTAATGGTTTATTTTGGGAATTGACGGCTCGTTTTTCAGCCGAATTGTTAGTAACATAGTATTGTGAATTGAAATTATGTAACAAATCTTCCAACCAAAAATTAATAACATTGACATTATTCTGTATTTTGGGGATTATGATCCCGTTTTTTAACGAATGAGCTCTCATTTGTGTTAAATCTATTAAAACATTTCCGTGGTATAACCCGTCATATCTCTAAAGTATTTTATATGTACACCTCATGGTGTACGTTATAAAAGGTTCGGGCCAGCCAAACTTAACGAAAATGTTATCTAAAAGCTTTTAAAGTACGAATTTATAATATATTACTAAAATAGTTGTGTTGTTTTTTAATGTTTCATTTATTTTATTAAAAGAGAAAATAAACGTAACCCACACGTGCGATTATCAAAAATTTAAACAAACTGATTACATGTGTTTACGATAAAATTGTTTTTGTTGTAAAATTATAACGGTAAAATCGAGAACTATTGATTTATCGAATAAAACGAAAATCCATTATGGTGAGGGTTGCGTTTAGTTGGCGAATATGGCTCGATATGTAAAGTCGGATTGGGCCGGCTATATGACACACTTCACAACTTTGCAGACACCCGTTCGAAATATATATGGAAGCTATGTCTGCATCTGTACCAATTTCATACAAGAATGTAATAACGTTATTCTAGTCTCAATTTGATACGTTTTCCACAATTTCGTGTTACTCGTACAAACATTAGTAAATAGTGCACCATTTACCTCAACTCGGGCGAAAATATATATGTGGGAGCTATATCTAAATCGGAGCTGATTTCAACTAAACTTTCCACAGATTAATTTAATTAACTTCAGTACATTGTACGAAATTGTGTCCCAATCGGACAAACTTTGCGTTTTTTGGCACAATTTACATAAAATCGGAAAAAAAAACTATAAATAGGAGATATATCTAAATCTGAACCGATTTTCTCTAATTTCATCAGGGTTTGTCCTTTTGCCAAATTTCATCCAAATTGGAGCATAAATGCGACCTGTACTTTGTTCACAATAATACATGGACGGACGGACAGACGGCAATACATAAATCAAACCAGAAAGTATATCTATTCATATTCTCAAAATGAACCATGTGTTTATCTCGTTTTCGTTTGTTGTTACAAACATATGCACTAAGACCTTGGAATACAGTGTTGTGAAGGGTATACAAATGTCCTGTGAGAATGCCAGTCAGTCTGCTGATTTTATTTTTGTTAAACGTTAAGATTCGTTCATTTTTATTCTCATTTTGGTGTTCTCTTAAAATGTTGGTATTCTTTCCAGTCCCCTCGTGTGTAGTTCTAAATAAGTTTTGGTCCACGTGGTCCCAAGAATAATTAATTATGACTTTCGCTAGCTGGTTGACCTTATTAATAGATTTGGGTATTACTCATCTTAATATATAAAAGAGCTTAGTGTTAAGTGAGTGAGTGACTGAATGACAGATTATCGCCCAGGCGTGAGATAAGGCTGGGTTTTTGGAAATTCGAACTAGATCGGTACGAAAAGTATTAAAATGTACCAAATATGGTACTCTTGGTATTAGGCGAAAGGGAAGAGCTAGAATTCTGAAATTTGGAATGTGGGCAATGATGGACAAAATTTCTCTTAAAAATGTTTAAGGGAAATAAAAAAAATGAATTATTCTTCGGAATTTTTTAAATTTAATATTTTTAAAGCATAAATAATATCCAAGGAGGTTCAAAAAATAAATTCATTAAAAAAATTTCGGAAAAAATTTCATTAATGTTTATTTTTGTTTTAACATCAAAAAATGTAAAGAGAACCCATCAACGCTGGTGTGCAAGTCTGCCCACCTATGAATATGGGTCACTGATGGAAAGTTAGTTAGATGTACAAAAGGGTTTTTGAAAATTCAAACTATAAGTGTACTAAAAGTACAAAACATTACTAAGTTTACTTCTACTTTATATATTAATGGAATAAAGGCTGGGAAGTGGTGTTGATGTATGGAAATGGTTTATGAAATTAGTACATATTTATATAAAATGTAGAAAATGGCACTAAATTTAATACGGTTTACGTTTAAGTGAGTGTATAGAGATGGAAGCCTGAAAATAGGAATTAGGACTACTATTGTAGTACAGGATTGAGGTACCTTTAAAAATCGTAGTTATGTGTACGAAAAGTACTATATTTGGTGCAAGTTGGATTTAGGTGAATATATAGCTGGAAATTGGGAATTAAGTTGACTCTTGGAGTGTTGTATTGAGGTACTTTAGGAAATTCGTACTTATTGGTACGAAAAGTACTATGGTACCAAATTTAGTACAATTTGGGTTTTGCTTATGGTTACATTGATATAGGTTTGGAATATAAGTACGAAAAGTACAGAATCATACCAAATCTGGTACAATTTGGCTTTATGTAAAGAGACAGGTCTGAAATTTTTTAATTTGGATTTACAATTACTATTTAAAATCAGGTTAGGAATATGGGTACGAAAAGTACAGAATGGTACCAAATCTGGTACAATTTGGTTTTTAATGAACATAAAGAGCTGGAATTTTTAAATTTGGACTTCCGATTACTATTTAAAATCAGAATTGAGGTACTTAGAAGTACAAAGAGTACAAAATTTGATACAATTTGAACATTGGTGGAAGTAAGATTGTTGTTAGAGTGTCGGATTGATGTAGATTTAGAAATTCTTATTTGTGAGTATAAAAATTACTAAATGGTGCTGAATTTGGAACAATTTGGATTTGGTTGAATACAGAGATTTGGAATTTGGATGACTCTTGAAGTGTAGTATTGAGCTATGGAGACAACTTTGAAAATTTGAATTTATGTGTACGAATAGTAAATAGAATAGAAAATGCACTAAATTTGGATTTGAGTTACGGAGAGAGCTGAAAACCTAAAATTTGGAATGTGGGTCCTTACGGAGAGTTAGAAAGAAGTACTAAAGGGAATTTGGTACTAAATTTAGTGGTGGTGGTACGGAGGTAGTCTTGAAAATGTGTACTTATGTGTTCGAAAAGTACTAAATGGAACTAAATGTGGAGCCTGTACGTTCTGATCTGATTCTAAATCTGTGTAATGGAAATAAAAACCAGTAAGGAAAGTAGTAAAGTCGGACGGGGCCGACTATATGATACCCTTCACCACTATGGGTATATTTGATGTCAATCTGACTAACATGAGGAGTTTGATGCCAATTTACTTGGTGCGTCAATTACTTAAAATCAATCTATAATAAAAAGGGCTATATCTATCTAAATCTATACCGATTTTCTCGAAAATTGACAGACATCATTCTAGACCAAAGTGATTAGGCTGTACCAAATTTCGTGCAAATCGAAAGATATATAGGGACTTTGGTGCACCATTTACATGAAATCGGACGAAACTATATATGGGAGCTATATCTAAATCTGGACCGATTTTATCGAAAGTTTGCAGACATCATTCTAGGCTCAATTCAGTACGTTATGCCAAATTTCGTGCAAATCGAAGGATATATAGGGACTTTGGGGCACCATTTACATGAAATCGGACGAAACTATATATGGGAGCTATATCAAAATCTGGACCGATTTTCTCGAAACTTGGCAGACATCACTCTAGGCTTAATGCAGTACTTTATGCCAAATTTCGTGCAAATCGAAGTATATATAGGGACTTTGGGGCACCATTTTCATGAAATCGGACGAAACTATATATGGGTGCTATATCTAAATCTGGACCGATTTTCACGAAACTTGGCAGACATAATTCTAGGCTCAATTCAGTAAGTTATGCCAAATTTGGTGCAAATCGAAAGATATATAGGGACTTTGGTGCACCATTTACATGAAATCGGACGAAACTATATATGGGAGCTATATCTAAATCTGGACCGATTTTCACGAAACTTGGCAGACATCATTGTAGACCTAAATGATTAGGCTGTTCCAAATTTCGTGCAAATTGAAAGATATATAGGGACCGTTTACATTAAATCGGTTAAATATATATATGGGAGCTATATTTAAATCTGAACCGATTTTTCCCAATTTCAATAGGGTTCGTCCTTGGGCCGAATAAGTGGTCTATGCCAAATTTCATCAAATTCGGATCATAAATGCGACCTGTACTTTGTTTACAATTTAACATGGACAGACAGACGGACGGACAGACGGACGGATATGCATAAATCGACTTAGAAAGTGATTCTATGTATATTCTCAAAAGGAACCATGGGTCTATCTCGATTATTTTTGCCTGTTACAAACATATGCACAAAGACATAATACCCTGTACCACAGTGTGGTGAAGGGTATAAAGAGATTTCGGAAAATAGTGCTTATGGGTATGAAGAGTACTAAATGGTAATAAACATAATATTATATGTAGCAATAGAGGTGGAATTCAGAACTATAGTACAATAAATTATTTTCTTTTTGTATTCCCTTTCCGGAAGGGACTTTCCATTTCCATTCTATTCGTATACCCTCAAATCCACTGTAGCAATAAGCGGCGACACCATTACTCAAGACATGCCTCATGAGGAGACGACAATTGAATATGTGTTAATTTGCCACCGACTAACCACCGGAGCATGCAATATGTCATACCGATCGACCATCGGCCAACATGAATGAGAGCGCTTAAACCAATAAAATGACAAAAACAAACGACACGAAAAATAAACGACGCTCACTGTGGCGACTATTACTAATTACATAATAATTTGGCCAATTTAATTTGTGTGTTAATGAGGCAATGATTACGTATTAACTGTTTTTTGTTGTTTTTCCCCCTTACGGCCGGCCGCAATATCCAGCGATCACTGAACAAGCGACAAATGAATGCTACCATAACAGGGAGGGCGGGTAGTGTAATCTAGCTAGTACATTCATACATCGCGGTGCAGGTTGTTTTTTTTCTATGGCCGAACGGTTTGTTGGTTGGTCAGTCAGTCGTCGTACGCCCATCAAAATGAGACGTGTTTGAAATATTAATCAGTTATTTTTTTTTTTTCTCAGCCTTTTCATAGAAATGGAAATATTTCATTTTATGAAATCGATTTAATTTGGTGTCCAATAAAATAACAACAACAACTAGTATTAGCAAAAAATGTTAAAAAACGACCATTAGAATGCCAAACGCGTCTACAATGTTTTTTTCTGTTTTTATTTTTGGCCCACGCAAACATTTTTGACGGCTTGTCTCGTTCAGTTGTAACATAGCGCAAGGGACCAATAAGTGTAAAGCGGTGAAGTGAATCGCAAAATCATCGATTTTCGACGTCTGTCAGCTGTAGTCAGTAACAAATGACAAATAACTTTATTCGCGCAATGTTAGCAAGAATTAAAATTTGGGCAATTGTTTTGAAAATCATGTCAACGCGATTCAAATGATTTTTGCACTTTTTTGCTAGCTGTCACAGAAATGCAAGTCAAATGCCAAATTTTTGTTTATGTTATATCAAAAAAAAAAAAAAAAATAATAATAATAATAATCATTGTGGAAAATACACACTGATACCCGGAATGTCGGAAAAGGCAGCTAAGATATAAGATAAGAAGTATGTAACATCGACATCGTAAAGTTCGTGATAAGGAAAATCAATTGGCAGTTAAAGGAGAGCGTCAATGCTCTAGGACTAACAACTGGAAAGATGGCAGGATCTTACGCAGTGATCGACGAGAATAATGCGTCCGGCAAACTAAGCTAGGAGACCAATCAAGAATCAAGTTGGTAAGGATAAAAGTCATATTGACTACTATACGAACTTTGCAAAAATACCCTTGCATTCACTTGTTACATGTTATGGCTCCGCTCATGAAATCAGAGAAAAATATATATCTACGGTCTATGATTTATTCTTCCGCCATATTATTCAATTCTGTGTGCCCAAACCAACAAAATTCCGAATAACAGATTATCCTGAAACTTGGACCAGTATAGCAAATTTTTGGTAGTCAGTGAGAACCCAAAACACCAAGCCCCGTTTCTATATGTAAATGGACCTATGCGCACTTGCATCCAAAGTGTCTGTGACATGATATTCCGGGTACCTGGTTGATAAAGAATTTCTTTACAGAATTGTTCTCCAGTGTAGGTAAGATCTGCTTTTTGGCCATAATATTTGTGTAACTAGGTTAGATTTTATCTTATGTTCTTATATGAGCTTTTGGACGTTTTTATTTTACGATTGTACATTCTGCATTCGTTGAAATCCTATGTCATATTTAATATGAGAAATTTCAATTTTTCACTTCTACAACAACTTCCTCAGTAGTTGTAGCAATGATTTCGTTATAGAACATCTGTTGTCTGAATTGTAACAGCAAGTGTATTTATATGGCGCACTATCTTAAATTCCCGAAACGATGCATATGAACGTACTAGGATTTCCGATTAACTTTTCGATGAACTCTGCCAAATCAGTTTTGTAACAATTTTTTGTGTTCCTTCCTTTCACGTCATTCTACCCCAGGTGCCTGCTGTGGGTCGCTGGAAGCTTTTTGTAGCACTCTTTTTAACGATTTAACGATATTTTCTAGTTCCCGTCATACTCCAGGTGCATGCTGTGGCCAACATGATGTAAGACACCAAATGCATTGATTATGATAATGTTAATAGTGATAATTGCGGCAATGGCTGTGAATATACTTCTTTCATACGGCCAGTTAATTCTGCCACAAAGAATACGGTGTAACAACTGAACCAAGCTACTATTTTGGCAAGAGCAAGTAAGAAGAAATACTTTGCGGTGTGGCACATACACTAACCCTCACAACAGAAGATAAGTTTTTCTTCATATGGAGAACGTTATGATTGTTACCTTTTATGGCTTTCCAATGTCCAAACGCATAGCCCAACCCGGCGAAGGCAATGTTGAGATTTTGTTTTGTTGCTGCAGATTTTCATTAACTCTTTATTACACATTTTCCACCACCGAGTCATAAGTTAATCAAGCATACAGGCGTAGCAGTAGCCGATGCAGTTTGTCGATCAAGATGATTGAGATGGTCTTATAGGAACACATGTTCCACAGCTAGGATATGAGAAACTATTCAGCTCCCTGATAATGAAATAATTATAAACACTCTTATGATGAATAACCCAGCAAACATTATTATTAAAAAATCTGTGCGAAGTCGTTTTTATCCTCTTTACCACACTGTGGTACAGGGTATTATGTCTTTTTGCATATGTTTGTAACAGGCAAAAGGAAACGATATAAACCCATGGTTCCTTTGGAGAATATGCATAGAATCACTTTCTAAATCGATTTATGCATGTCCGTCCGTCTGTCCATGTTAAATTTTAAACAAAGTACAGGTCGCATTTATGATCCGAATTGGATGAAATTTGACACAGATTATTCATTTGGCCCAAAAACAAGCCCTATTGAATTTGGTTCAGATTTACTTATAGCTCCCATATATAGTTTCGTCCGATTTAAGGTAAATGGTGCACCAAAGAGTCAAATTAAGGCCGATTGGCACAATATTTTGTAAAGCGTACTAACATTAAGATATCCTAAAGTGTGTCAAGTTTTATTGAAATCGGTTCAGATTTAGATATAGCTCGTCCGATTTTAAATAAATGTTGCACCATAGAGTCAAATTTAGGCGGATTGACATAAAATTGTGCAAAGCGTACTGAAATTTGGATAGCCTAACTTCTGTCAATTTTTACTGGAATCGCTTCAGATTTAGATATAGCTCTCATATATATTCTCGTCCGATTTTTAGCAAATGGAGCACCAAAGAGTCAAATTTAGGCCTATTGGCATGACATTTTGCACAACGTACTGAAGATAGGATACCGAACGTGTGTCAAGTTGTATTTAAATCGGTTCAGATTTATATATATTTTCGTCCGATTTTAGGTTAATGATGCACGAAACTCTTCATGTTTATTCGATTGACACCATATTTTGCACAACATTCTAAAGT